>NC_053157.1:92836723-92987474 GCF_016835505.1 Polypterus senegalus
ATTGACTTTTATATACTGTATATAGATTCTGGCTGCCGCATTCTGTACTAATTGTAACTGATTGATGTCTTTCTTATTGTAGTCCTGTAAGGAGTGAATTACAGTAATCTAGTCGACTGAAAACAAATTTTTCAGTGTCTTGTAAACTTATAAGAGGTCCAACTTTAGCAATATTCCTTAAGTAAAAAAATGCAGTCCTAGTAATCAGATTAATATGTGATTTAAAATTTAGGTCAGAGTCAAAAGTTACCCCTAAATTCTTTATCTTTGACTTGACTTTTAAGCCTAAGCGATGAAGTTTATTTCAAATACCCTCACTATATACTTTTTTGCCAACTAAGATTTCTGTTTTTTTCTTATTTAGTTTGAGAATGTGTGGACGAAATCTCAGACACGACAGCAGGTGCGGTTATAAAGCAGCTTTATTTTCAGAGTCACGGTGAGAAGAGTTTCAGAAAAGCAGACAATCAAATATACATGACAGCGTCAGGGCTCTTCTGAACCCGTCTGTTGGGTGGGGTCCAGTTTTATACCCTAGAATGCGTAATTTAATATCATTATAAAATGTAACAGTCAACACATTTATTATACACAAACCTTTAGCCCCTTCAACGCCCCTTGTGCAACTTGATTTCTTGGCTCCTTTTGTTATGGCGTTCAGATGTAAGCTAAGGGAAAACGTGATAAGGCAGACTCATGTGTGGAATGCTCAGACCTTGAGTCCTTTGCACAAACATTTTTCTGTTTGCTAAAACAAAGCATGCTATTACATGGTTTTGTAAAGCTTACTTCTCAGACATGAATTAGTACAAGGGAACGAAGAGAACATTCGTCTTCCACATTCCCCCCTTTTTAGCAAAAAAAATATTTGATCAGGGAGAGTTGAGTAGGAAAGGGTAGGAGAGGAGGATGGAGTGGAGTGGGTGGAGGAGTGTGGGGTGGATGTGCTGATCTGAAGCATTTTTTCTTTGTGTAAAAAATAAGCCTTTGCCATCGAGGCAGTAAAATACTTGGATACAATGTATCTTATCAAGGGAACAATACAGCAAGCTACAAGCAGGAGAACAATTAAAGCAACCGTAAGAGAGATGAAAACTGATTTAAGCCATTGGCCCCAGGACCCAAAAGTGGACATAAACCATTTGTCCCAAGGATTAGAAATGCCAGAATTAGTAGCTGTTCATGTCAAATCAGCTAAAGCACGGGTGATTGATCCATCAGGAGCTGTATTATTAGGGATATAGGTACAGCATGCATCACCAAACATAGCACAAACGCCTCCTTTCTCAGCCAAGAGCATATCTAAAGCCAATCGATTTTGCCAGGTCATGAGGGATGTTTTATCAAGTTGCTCATGGATACCTTCAACAGCTTCTTTAGTAAAATTTAAGAATCTTTGTTGATTATAATAGAGGTAATTAATCCAATCTACATTTTTGTTTATAGTAACCTGAGGAAAAATAGACTCAAATTCGGCAACAACTTGGTCCCTTGCCTTGAACTTATCAGGGACTCCACGAGGGACTCGAATGGAATCAAAATACACCCCAGGGCCATGTAGGGAAAACTGGGAAGGGTCCACAGAATGGGGTTGACGATGTCGGCCAAACATGGTCGACACATGGAAGGCAGTTAAAGGGAAAAGTCGGAAAGGCATAACAAATTGTATTAAAGCAGAAGTGCCAGTCCAGTCAGGTGGAAGGATGTCAAGCAATTTAGACCTATGGCACATCCACCAAATATCAGTATTCTGAGTAATCAGAAAAATTGATAATTTGGAAGCTAAAGAGGAAGAATTAATCGGAAAAGTTTGGAAACAAAAAGAGGATGGGATATTACCAACATTTGTGCCACGAGAGGAAGTGAGGTTTCTAAAAAAAGCAGGTATAAATACCTTCATCAGGCTGGAATATCGGGGGAGAGTAGGGGGAAAAAAAAGGGAAAGTGTAATGTAATTAGAGTCGATTGGAATAGAGGAAGAGATAAAAAGGGCAAGTAGGCAAGGAAGGCCAGTAGGATCAGATATGTTAGAAAGAGGAAAAGGGACAGTGGCCAAATGTGGCCTAGCTATAGCACATGCATAGCAATCAGATTGATTCACTTGTCTAGCCAATATAATACCCATTGCAGCCAACGGTTCTGATCCCCATACCCAATTTCAATAGAAAAAGTGGAAGAAGAGGTGGAAATATTCATGACCTTGACAGGGGGCGGGTTTGGACCAGGGGTAGGAGAGAGGGTGTGTGTGTGGGGAAATGGGAGGTGTTAGTAACAGGGTTCTCAACCTTAATTTGAAATCTCCCTAGAGGATCTATTCCAGATACACATGCCCCTAAAATACAGGTTCCTGAATCATGTAAAGAAGGGTTCTTCAGAGTAATGATCAAAGGGTTACAATGGTATTCGGCACATTCATGAGGGGCATGTCCTTTTATAATAGAAGAACGATATTTCAGACCATACTTCTGGGCCTTATAGGGTTAATAAACCCCAGTCATCAGTTCCAGTATTAGCCAAAACCCAGTCCCACATGTCACAGTTACTTCCGAATCCAGAGGTTGTAACAGTTACACACACATATTTGTCAGACCAGTTCCACTGGATTTGTCGATCAGTCCCACAGTCAATAATAGAACAGAAATCCACCTGAACTGATGTGGTGATTCCGAAAGGAAAAGTCAAGGTGACCAGAGCAGTCGACAAGGGGATGGAAAGACATAGTAGGACCACAATCAAGGGTGCCATCTTTTGCAATGTGAGATGTGAATCCAAGCAGGCAGTCCCTCAACTTTAACAGCATGTGGTGTCTACAGCAGAACTTGGAACGGTCCTCTCCACCGAGGGTGATGCCAATGTTTCCTTCGAGTATCTCTAGCCAGAATCCAGGTTCCTAATGGAATCGGGGAGTCCTTTGATGGAGGACTAGTTCTCCAGGCCTGATTCACCTGCTCGTGGACTTCCTTCAGAGAAGCTCGGAGACCTGTAAGACTGGAAAGAAGATCATTGTCCACAGTATGCAGTGTAACATTACCTATGACCATGCCGACTGGCATGGTCCATCCGGTCAGAATTTCGAATGGCGACAGCCCTAACTGCCAATGTGTTCTTCCCCTTAATCCCATCAAGGCCAGAGGCAGAGCATCAGGCCAAGTTAAATTTGTTTGCTCACAGATTTTAGCCAATTTAGATTGCAAGGTACCATTGCATCGTTCCACAATACCTCCACTCTGGGGGTGGTATTTGCAATAATGATGCACATTTATCTGGAGCCAGGTGGTTAATTCATTTATAATGGAATTTAGTGGGTGCCATTATCAGTTTGTAATTTCTGTGGTATTCCCCATCTAGGAATGATTTCCTTTATAAAGCTTTTGCCACAGGTTTGGCATCTGCATGTTTGGAAGGGAAAGCTTCCACCCATCGGGAGAACACATCAACAATTACTTAACAGTATCGGTACCCCTTTGATGGTGTTAATTCAATGAAGTCCATTTGAAGGTGTTCGAATGGACCCATTAGGTTAGGTGTAATGGCGGGACTTACCTGGGTGCCCTTTCCTACATTAAACTTTTGACATAATGCACAGCACCTGCAGAACTGCTCTGCATATGTAGAGAAACCTACAGCTTCCCAATATTTTTCAACATCTTGAACCATGGCGTCTTTTCCAGCATGGTCTAGGCCATGGGCGATTTTTTCCATACCTGGGAAAGAAGCTTTTGGGAGGAAAGGTTTGTTAGTTTGCTTATGGGTCCAGACTCCATCAGAGAGGGACCCTTCTTTGGACCATTTTCTTCTCTGTGTCCGTGGCTGCATTCTGTAAAGAAATAATTTGATTATCAGTGTCCTGGTCATTTCTCTGTTGGAATAAAAAGATTGGTGTGTTATTATACGCAGCCCGTTTAGCAAAATGATCAGCTAATTTGTTTCCTTTGCTGACAGGATCCTGTTTCCTGTGTGAGCTTGACATTTAATGATCGCTAGCTTTGATGGTTTCGTTATGGCCTCTAAGAGGGATTCTTTTAGTTTTTTATGTTGAATGGGCTTGCCAGTACTGGTCTTGAATCCCTGAGTTTCCATAATGCCCCATGATCATGGCAGACTCCAAAAGCATATCTAGAATCAGTATAGATAGTTACAATTTTTCCCTCTGACAACTGACAAGCTCGGGTGAGAGCTATCAACTCAGCTGCCTGTGCGCTTAAACTTGAAGAAATTCGGTTTGCTTCCAGCAGGTGGTCACCTTTGACCACTGCATAGCTGGTTGAAGGTGTTCCATTTTCCAATCATAAAGAACATCCATCCACAAAAATTATCTCTCCTGTTCCTAAGGGTGTTTCCTGTAGGTCTGGTCTAGGTTTTATAACCTTAGTTATTTTATCATGACAGTTGTGGGTTCCCCTTGATTTTCAGTTGGAAGCAATGTAGCTGGATTTAAGGTGGAGCACCTTTCTATGGTAACGTTTGACAATGTACAGAGTATATTTTGGTAGTGTATTTCCCTAGCAGTAGTGAGATGTGAGGTTTTAGCCTGTACTAAAATGGAGTGTACGGCGTGAGGCACTTTTACCACTAGGGGGCTCATGAGCACATATCTGTACTGGCTAGCACGGCCTCTGTTGTGGCTGCTACAGCTCTGAGACAGGTTGGATGTCCCACAGCCACTGGATCCAATTTTTCAAAAATAGGCTAAGCCTTTGTTTTTCTCCATGGAGTTGTGTAAAAATGCATTCATATATCCCCTTTTCGTCCACAAACAGAGTGAATGGACGAGATAGTCAACAGTCCCAACGCATGCAAACAGTAGGGCATTTTTTTTTTTAAGTCACATAGAGCCTTCCCAGCTTGATCTTTCCATGCCACCTGACCAGAAAGGGGGAGATCAGGGGTGACCGCTAAAGTTTGCAAAAGCTGTGCTCTTTCATTGAAGTTTAAAATCCATTGCCGGCAGTATCCTATAATGCCTAATACAGACACAACCTGTTGCTTTGTAACATGTCTTGGTCTAGGAAGATTTTGAATGGTGTTTATATCGCTAGAGAGAGAGAGCTCTGTTTCACAAGAAATGTCATGACCTGAATATTTCACAGTTGTTTGAATTAATCTGCAGTTTTGTTTTAGAAACTTTGTGGCCATTTTCTGCTAAATAATAACAATTGCTGAGTATCCGTGCACAATCTGCTTCGTAGTACTACACAACATTCCACATACTGTATCAATACACTGTCTTTTCCGCCAAAAGCCTTTTAAATTTTGAGCAAGAGCTTATCCAATACACAAGGGCTACAATATATCCCTGAGGCATAACGGTCCATGTCCAACGGCGGTTTTGGAAAGTAAAGGCAAACCAGAATTGAGAGTCGGGGTGCAAAGGAATACAACAATAAGCATTAGCAAAGTCAATAACAGAGAAATAACAGGCGGACGAGGGTATCGTAGAAAGAATAGTGGAAGGATTAGTAACAATAGGTGCCCTAGGAAAAACTGCAGAATTTACGTGTCGAAGATCTTAAACAAAAACGCCATGAACCGTCAGCCTTTTAAACAGGTAAAACGGGGGAGTTGACTGGAGAGTGTTTAATTTGAATGATTGCTCCACATTTCACGAGATCGGAATGTACGGCGGAGATGCCAGCCTCTGCTGCTGGAGACAGAGGATACTGGGAGCGCGGGCGGAAGGAGGATTTTGGGTAAATCACCAGTGGCTCACAGTGTGCTATCCTTCCATAATCATTTTCCCCTGGGACCAAAGTGCATCGGGAAGTGAGGAAAGCCAAGTGGGAGAGGCGGTTTGCAATGAAAAGCAGAAAGGGAAGACGGCACAATGCACGATGTACTAAAAATCATTTTGAAGCACAAACTTTAGTTATCAAATGATCTGAGGTATCAAAGATACCGAAGCAACATGTAGCCAGTCCGTCCTATTGAAACATTGTTCCACCCAATCCCCAATTTCAACTCAGTGAACGGTGCTATAATTGGCTAAAGAAAAACATGGGGAACCGAACCTCCTAAATAGAAAACGCTTTGGGAACATGTGAAGTGCACTGACAGCAGCAGCTGTGTGTGCATGAGAAAAAATGCAAGGGATATGGAGGGTCTCTGGGCTATACCTAAAAGAGAAAAAATTCTAACCAAGGTGTGTCCACTTCAGAAGGGAAGTACTGGGCAGTGCAGTGGAGGGTGTTGGGGACTTGCAAGTGGGGAAAAGAATATAAGAGTGTAGGGCTTTAGAAGAATGGTGTGTGAGGAGATGTTCAGGGTCCAGGCTGCAAAAGAGGGCTTAGTGTGGGGAGGTTTGGCACAGGAATTTAGGAATAGAACAGTGAAACCCTCGTTTGGTTAGAGAAATAGAGAGGGAGAGCTTAGTCATCATCCCTTCCTAAACAGATTAACAGGGCAGAGCTGATTTAACAAAGAACGGTGCATTAAAGTGGAACCACTGGAATGAAGCTGAACTCGAAGAGGTTTAGACACCAGTAAAAAATGTGGTTGTCCAGAAGCACTAAGAACAGTCAGTGTATCGTTCGAGGCAGATTAGAAAACAGTTTCAGTGCCATTCAGCAAAGTCAATAAAGGATCTGTGTCCCATGGCAAGTGAGCAAAGGCAACTGAAAAGAGTGGCTGGGGGTCCCTGTGAAAGGAATATCCTCAGGTTCAGGTAAGGAAGACGGGGGAGGAAGCTGATGTGGGCAATTGCTGCAGAAGTGTCCCATCGTAACAGGCAAGATGTGTAGGTGCTTGATCTGAGGGGAGAGGCGGCTGAGCAGACGAAGAATTCGGATTAGGAAGAAAAATCCACGACCTCTCCCCCGGCTTCGCCCCTGTTCTCGGAAAATCCACGTCTTTCACGTCCTCTCCCCCTGCCTGAGCTCCACCTGCATAATAATTCATTTGTGCGCGATTAACTTGGTCTGAGTGTCTGACTCTTTTGTTTAGTCTGTCGTTCAGCATGCTCGTGTCTTTTTTTTAACTTCATCAAAAGTGGCACTTTCCCATCCAAATACAGGACGCGTACTTTATTTTGAATATCACTTCTGAGTCCTGACAGAAAAGGAGGAACTCCTGCCTTGTTACGGTCGTCTAAGCCAGAATGGTTTGTCAACAAGTCCTGAATGCGGTGTGCCCATTCATCTACTGTCTCATCTTTCTTTTGTTTGGCAGCTGAAAAGGTATCAGTCGGTGCCCTTTTATATTTTGCAGCTATTGCAGTTTTCACAGATTCCCATTTGGCAAGGAAAGGACCCTCATTATTTTGTCCACGAGGCAATGCCTCATTCCAATGCCACTGTACTCCATTATGCTGCCCATAATTGACAGTAGCTCAAATGGTGCCCATCTTTCTGCGTAGCACTTGGGTCCACTCGGCGCACTGGGTTATATATGTTGTCTAGTTGCTGCACCTGTTCCACAAACTTCAACCCACCGATTACCTTACGATCAGGCAATTCGGACACTACGTCTTTCAGCTCTTGAATATCTCAGTTACGGTGTATCATTACAGTAGTGGGGTTATCGTTTCCTGGGGGCAGTGTGGGATCGTGTCGGGGGTTAGGAACCTCAATTAAAGGGCATGAAAATGTGGGTGCTAAAGGTTTGGGGACTTAAAGGGGTAAGGTTTTCAGGGGTCTTATCTCTGAGGGTTTTGGTTCTAGCACGTTGTGAAATGGAGGGCTTTTTGTGTAAGTTAGAAAAGCCTCCCATAGCCCCTAACAAGTGGCCGTCAGTCTCATCATCAGGATCTGTAAGTTAGAAGGGGTCACATTGATATTGTTCATCAAAGAAATCATCAGTAACTGGGGCATCGGTAACCACAGGAGCCGTTGGGGCAATGAGTGAATGTGGCAGTGGAAGGGGTTGTGGGTAAAGTGTTGGGAAGAGAGCACTGGATATAAAAGTTTTTTTTTTTTATCACTCCTTCTCCTCCTTCCTTCAGACTGGGGTCCCGTATCAGCCTACACTTTCTGTAAAGCTATAAGCAGCTGTTCTTTTCCTTTCTATTCTTAAGTTCAGCAACTAAAAGCTCATTCCGTTTTTGTGCCGCTTCCAATGTAGGGTCTTTAATAACCAATTCCCATCTGTCATAAATATCCATCCGATAAGGACCTCCATTACAACAACCCTGTGTATTTCTGCACAGTATTTTTCTAATTCATATCTCCAGTTCCTTCCACTGGCCATCCACCTCCACTGTCCTTATTCCACCTCCTACATGCTTTTTTAATCCTGTCTCTTTTCAATGAGCTTTCTAGGGACCCGCCTTTCGATCCCGACAGCGCACTAGGAGCCTGGCGATCCCCGAAAATAATCCTTCTAACGTTAGGTTTTTTAGGACTCTTGGGGGACTGTTTGACTGGCTACTGATTGTTTTTCCCATAGTGAGTGGCAGGATCTCAGCAGAAAGTGACTCAGCCCTCGATAAACCCCGTTCCACCCGCCGTCCGCTCCTATTCCCGGATTACAGCTTCAGGTGACTTCGTGTCCGTTATTTGCATCAGCAGAATCCTACATCAATACGCCCGTGGAGTCCAGGATATGGAGGTTTTACCCGATCCCTTCATCAGACGGTTTGTATGCGTCAATCTGCCAGGGTATTGTCTCCGTCACCTTAGCAACCCGTTGAAACAAGAGTATGACCAGACAGCAGATGAAAAACTCGACCTCCCGTTTATTTAGACACACATTCTCTAAATACGCCCTTTCACCCCCGTTCCTCAAATTATTATAGGAGCGTGCCACTCGCCCCTTTTCTAATCCTTTCCACAGGGGTGACTAGCTAACATTCACACTGTGCCGTTTTCCGTAGGGTCCCAAGTCACTTTCCGTGAGCCCTTAGAACACTCCTATGTATTTTCCATACAGTATGCTTTCTTATTCTTTATTTTGCATATGCTTTTTATTCCTTTTCCTTCTATATTCATATTACTTCCAGCACACCAGTCAAACTAACAGGAATCCCCGATCTACTCACCGTGACTCCATCCACCTGCATGGAAATGCCGTCAAGTCGTGCCTCGTATGGCTAGGAGGAGGTCAGGGACTCCCCACGCAGGAAACGCCCAAGGCAGGCCAATCCTACATTTACGAAGCTGGACCCGATCCGGCCGGAATCGGCTCCACCACGGTCCTCTGGACGATCCTGCACGAGGAGCCGTCTGCCGTCTCCTGCCCCACGCTGGCGCCAAAACTGTGGACGAAATCTCAGACCCGACAGCAGGTGCGGTTATAAAGCAGCTTTATTTTCAGAGTCACGGTGAGAAGAGTTTCAGAAAAGCAGACAATCAAATATACATGACAGCGTCAGGGCTCTTCTGAACCACGTCTGTTGGGTGGGGTCCAGTTTTATACCCCTAGAATGCGTAATTTAATATCATTATAAAATGTAACAGTCAACACATTTATTATACACAAACCTTTAGCCCCTTCAACGCCCCTTATGCAACTTGATTTCTTGGCTCCTTTTGTTAGGCGTTCAGATGTAAGCTAAGGGAAAACGTGATAAGGCAGACTCATGTGTGGAATGCTCAGACCTTGAGTCCTTTGCACAAACATTTTTCTGTTTGCTAAAACAAAGCATGCTATTACATGGTTTTGTAAAGCTTACTTCTCAGACATGAATTAGTACAAGGGAACGAAGAGAACATTCGTCTTCCACAAATGTTACTGCTCATCCATTTGGAAATACAAGTAAGACACAGGATCAAAGAGACAAGAGCCTAAGGTTCATCAGGCGCTATCGAATAATACAGATGTGTGTCATCTGCATAGCTCTGGTAGTTCACCTTGTGCTTTGAGAGGAGGAGTCGAGATAATTTTTCTTGAGCAGGGGTTTAACAACTGCAGTCTTAAGACAGTCAGTGGAGACTTAGTGGTGTCTCAGTGGCTAAGGATATGCACTGGTATCTGGAAGGTTGCTGGTTCAAATTCCTGTAACTGTCAAAAGAGATCCTACTCTGCATGTAATGGGTAGATCTATTCTGGCAAAATAATTTAACTCACTTAAAATGCAATACTGTGATTCAGTCAGATTTTAATTTCTTATGTCATTAATTTTGTCTTTAAAAGTGAAAAACCTCACAAGTTTCGCTAGTAGTTTTTAGGAAGCATTCCATTGAGTGAACTGGGTTTGGAAGATGATCAGTAGTTGAGTTTAGATTACCAGCATTATCAATTTAGCTTCTTTTTTATGCTCAGCTCTCTGACATGTTCTCTTTAAATCAGACACTCTTTGGGTTTTCCAGGGTATAACAGTGCTGGAGGGTTTCTTAATTGTCTTTTCAGGGGTGACTGCTGTTTCCTCATTGTTGTGCTCTCACATTACTGTATTTATATACAGTACTTTGTGTCCTTGTCCAATTAATATACTCTGCTAAAGCTGTTGACCATACTCTTATAAACTTACAGAATTCCCCAGAAAATATATTTCTTTTTGTGATTGTTTATTGTATTTAACAAAGTCAAAACCAAGTCAATATTTCAAAATGTGTAACAATCAACATGTGAAATAGATACAAGACACCCCTCATTCCCTCCTCCCCTAATCCCATGCCATACCACCAGGAATTATGGCCGTGTCAATCAACCACACCAACAAACACTATACAGTGAGTGCCTGTATCATGAGTTTTTTGCAACTTATTCTCATGTATGAATGGGCTTGCTGGATGCTCCATTATTATGTGTGCTGGTAACTCCACAACGATCAGATTGTAAAATGAGGAAAACCAGGACTTCAGAGAGATTAGATTAGGGGACTTCCACCTAGAAGCAAGGCGATGTTTAGCAGTACAGTACTCAGATAATAGAATTTGCACAGGTGCACTAACAGAGCAAGGCTTGAAATATCTAAGAGTTTAAGAATATATGGCAAAACATAAAAAGAAACTGATAGCGATAAAGTGAGAGAACAAGAGATTATGGAGCAAAAAGCCAGCAAATAAACCCAATACATAAATCCAATATATACTGTATGTATGAATATCCCTGGGGCATCACAGGAGCATAGGCAACAGAGGTGATCTGGGCTACGTTTCATCAAGTGTAGCATATGAGGAATAAAACCTATGCACAAACTTAAATTGATGACTGGGACTTCTTGATGAGAATTTGACAATTTTAAAAGCTGCATTACAACAAATAGGAGAGGATAATGTGAGGTTTTGGGACCACTAAGAAATGAGGGGATGAGGTTTATAAGAAGGCTTGCTTACTTACCAGGTAGTAAAGAACTGAAAAAGGATGAGGCAAGGGGCTTGAGGAGCTGAAAAAGTTGAGTCTTGAGACAACATTAATTTTTACAGCAGCCAGCAGCAACTGAAAAGTCATTGGAATGTTTGACTCAAACGAGGATTTAATGTCTGATAAGACATGTTGAGAATTTGAGAGATTGATTTCTTCTATGAAAGAGGATACGTAGCGGCTTATATATTCCAATGAATAAAATAATACATTATCAAAGGAAGGTTAAATTATTCTGTAAAATTTACAAGAAAGTACAGGTATATTAAAATAAAAAAGTCTAATTGATGACCAGATGTCTATAATGCAAACAATAGCAATTAAGTATTATTAAATAAGGATTCTAAGCAAGGTAAAACCTTGGACACTTGAATATCTATAAATGTAAAGTTATATCTTCTTGACTGAGTCACTGACTGACTGATAAAAAATTCTTGCCTATTTTAATACAAAGTAGTTAAAACAATTTCCATTAATGGAAGTATCTCATTGTTTGGATGCCCAGAAAAATCACAAAAAAAGCAAATTTTATCATGAAAAAAATGGAAAAAACAACAATGATGTTTCACATTTAACTGTGCAAACTTAGTTCTGGTCTGCAGTGGATGCAGAAGAGCACAGATCATAGTATTGTCAAATTAATATCAGTGGTATCAAGTCCTGCTTGCATCATTTGTTTTTACCTTGAACTTACTTTTTTATTTAAAAATATATACAAAAGAATAATTATCAAGACAACATAAATGACATTAATTTTATGTCCTTTTATTGCATGGAAAAATGATAACTTTGGTTCCTATAAAGTTTTCAATGATGTTTATCTGTAAATTAAATTGATTACATTATCAATGCCCCTTATGAAATCACAGTCACCACTATCTCTATGCGTCATTGTTTTTTAATTAGTTCACATATCTAACTAATAAACCTTATTTAGAAGCCTTTTCAGGTCTTATTTGCACCTGTTGGCTCAGTAGCTGTGGATTTAAATGTGGATTAAAATTTAACAAAATCCATATAAATTTAATAAGCACTGATCATTAAATTTCCATAATTATATATACAGTATATATATATATATATATATACTTGCAAAAACCAGACATAAGAGTCATAAAAAGGTTTGGGGCAGCCACCCGTATATTTGGTATCCTGGCTGCAAAGTTGCAAAATGTATAATAGCACTGATGTGCACAAAACCGAGTCCAAAACAGAACTGAGGGAATAAAGAAAAGGTGGAGACTTTTAAAGGGGAAGACAGGAAGTAAAGTCAGATGAGTCAGGCTCATAACGGTCTTCACTCATAGGCTCATGCTCGGATGTGACATCAAAGGGGCCGGAGCCGTTAAGGTCTTCCTTTATAGACTCGGACCCGGAAGTGAGGTCAAAAGGGCCAGGTGGAATCTCCCGTGAATGGTATACAGGAAAGTGAGAAAAAGAATCAGTGTACTCTGCCACATCCTGGTCTGACTTGGAATTGCCCTAACTCAAGCCATTTAGCTGCCTCCCATGCGCATGTGTGTGACTATATATTGTAACCGTTTAGGGCTTTATCGCTCCCTTGAACCCTTGTCCAAGACTCCAGACACCAGGAAAAAGTCCAATAGTTGACTTTATTTAAATGCCACAGTGCACAAAGCACCCTCTCCTCCTCTATACTCATAAACAATCACAATAATAAATCAATAATACTCTCCACCACTCCCAGACACGTTGCAACCCTTCCACCCAGCTCAGCTCGCCGTCTGGGATCTCCCAAAGTCCTTTTATATACCCTGACCAGGAAGTGTTCCCAATCCCCAGTCCATGTGATTCTCTATCACTTCCGGGTCAGGTACAAGTCCTTCTTCTCACCCCAGAAGCACGTCACTCCTGTTGTCGCTCTTCCTTTGACACACTTCCGGGTTATAGGGCAGAAATGATTCTTCTCCCGGCAGCTTCCTCTTGCGGCCCCTGTGGTATCCAGCAGGGTCTTGTATAAAAACTACATAGTCCATGACTCCCTGCTGGTCTTCGGGGCACCTCCATACTGCAGGGAGGACTCCATTTGGCGGCCTGGGGGCCGGGACGACAAGCCGGCTATACATCACAATATATATATATATATATATATATATATATATATATATATATATATATATTGTAAGATATGGCCGGCCATGTACCCCGGCCAATACCCCAAGCCGCCAGGTGGAGCCCTCCTTGCAGCATGGAGGTCCCCAGAAGACCAGCAGGGCATTATGGACCATGTAGTTTTTGTGCACCGCCCTGCTGGATGCCATGGGGGCCACGAGAGGGAGCTGCAGGGAGGACCCAAAGAATTCTTCATGCCTATGACCCGGAAGTTCGTCATAGGAAGAGCGACGGGCTTCCGGGGTGAGAAACATTATTTACCCTGACCCGGAAGGAATAAGGACTTGTGGACTGTTGGGAAGGAACACCTCGGGTCAGGGAATATAAAAGGACTGGGGGCTCCCAGACGATGAGCTGAGTTGGGAGGCAGGGGGGCTAAGCGACTGGGAGAGTGGAGGATTATTATTATTATTATTGTTATTATTATTATTATTGGAGTATTTGGGAGTGGAGGGTGCTTTGTGCACATCATTGATATAATAAATATCATTATTGGACTTTTACCTAGTGTCTGACGTGGTGTCTGAGGGTGCAAGGGTGCGAGCAAGCATCTTATTCTGTTACAGTTGGCGAGCTCGGCAGGATTCTCTGGCCATCAGTTTGGCAGAGGACCTGGAAAAATTTTACTGTGGACAGAATACCCTGGGAAGACAGCGTCACAACACACACAGGAAAATCGCCAGAAACCTCACCTTTTTTCAAGTCTGTAATGGGAAAAAAGAAGACAAAACAGGGCAACAGCACCAGCGGAAGTTCCATGTTCGTCATGGCCGACACTCGGGATGAGCGACAGGCGACTACACGGATCGGGAGAGGACTCCGGACGAAGAAACCTACAACGAGGTATGTGCTGCAAATGTAGATAATCTATTTAAAATTTCTCATTTCGTACCATGCACATACCTCGGAAAAGATCATCCGGAGGTTCTGCGGGATGCAGGAGAATCTCCCGAAGATAGTGTGGCGCTTTTGTACGGGCAGACGGACAACGAAAAGGACTTCCGCATTACGGGTGCCGGCGAGGGACACGGGAAGTACCACGAAGGATTCCAGAAAGGTGACGTTCCGTGTCCAGCTGTTTATGACTTCGCCCAAGAAAAGACGGACTTGATTTTTCCGAAGGAGAAAGGGGTGGTGAGCGAAGCACTGCTCAACCAAAAGAAGGTAAGGAGGGCCGGGAAATGGCTGGACGATCTGCCGACAAATTAATAAAGGCAGGTCGCACTCGACCAAAGATGGCGGCCCGGTCCTCGCCTGTAGAGAACTCCAATTCCCAGAAACCCGCGGCGGAACCCGTCAGAACACGTGCCGACAGCGGGCGAAGTTCATTGGCTCCCGGCCGGACGGTATGGCAAACCAGGAAGTAAGCCAAACCCCGGCCGAATTAACTAATTATTTTGACGCGGGAACTCAAAAATTAATCGAGCCCGCGCGGAGTATTTTGCAGACTTTAGAGGCGATTAAGAAGATCGTTGGAGATCTGAGCGGCGGCGCTTTAAGAAGAGTACGTGAGTACCTGCGGCGATTGGACCGAGAGCCTCCCGTGTTATGTGATTTGGCGGTACAGACAGGTAATGTCGGTACCGTATATAATGTAATAGGGACGCAGTGTGATCCGGGCCCGCTTTTAATCCATAGCGGGTGCCAAATGGATGTGCGCCCTACAAGAGAGGTCGAAACGTTTACGGAGCGGCCGGGGGAAGGACCGATCGAGCCAGAGCAGCTGGTTGGTGCTGTCTCTTGGAGCGATTCGATCCTAAAGACCCCGACCCATGTGGTTTATAAATCAAAGGGCGTGCAGACAGTAAAAGGGCTCTCTTTCATTAATAGAGAGACCCAAACTGTGGACAAGCCCCAGAGTAAACTGGAGATCCTTAGAATAAAGAAGGGGTCTCCTGACAAGGTGGGAAAAGGGCGGAGAGCAGCGAGGCGGCCAGAAAACCCTCCTTGGCGGGGAAAGGGTGGAGCTGACCGAGTTCGAGATGTTTCAGGTATCGGAAAAGAGCCAACCAGGAGGACTGCGTCGGTGCTACAATTGCCAGCGACCGGGTCACGAGTGGCGCCAATGTCCCCGGGGAGACAGGAGGTACACCGTCCCCCCAAGGTTTGCTCGAGGACAGGGGCAACGCAGTCAGATCCCGGATGACGCGTCCTCTTGGAGGAAGACTTCCTCTCGGGGCAGGCCGCCCAATCTTTATAATTCGCCGCTGGGGAGTACTGTAAGATATGGCCGGCCATGTACCCCGCCAATACCCCAAGCCGCCAGGTGGAGCCCTCCTTGCAGCATGGAGGTCCCCAGAAGACCAGCAGGGCATTATGGACCATGTAGTTTTTGTGCACCGCCCTGCTGGATGCCATGGGGGCCACGAGAGGGAGCTGCAGGGAGGACCGAAGAATTCTTCATGCCCTATGACCCGGAAGTTCGTCATAGGAAGAGCGACGGGCTTCCGGGGTGAGAAACATTATTTACCCTGACCCGGAAGGAATAAGGACTTGTGGACTGTTGGGAAGGAACACCTCCGGGTCAGGGAATATAAAAGGACTGGGGGCTCCCAGACGATGAGCTGAGTTGGGAGGCAGGGTGGCTAAGCGCCTGGGAGAGTGGAGGATTATTATTATTATTATTATTGTTATTATTATTATTATTGGAGTATTTGGGAGTGGAGGGTGCTTTGTGCACATCATTGATATAATAAATATCATTATTGGACTTTTACCTAGTGTCTGACGTGGTGTCTGAGGGTGCAAGGGTGCGAGCAAGCATCTTATTCTGTTACAATATATATATATATATAAATATATATTGTGAAAGCTGGCCCGGACACACACAGACGGACTTCTTAAGTTCACCCAACACACCGTTTATTTACAATATTTACAAGTTTGTAGTGCATCAACCCCAGTGCCTCTTGCACCGATTCTCCCAAAGTCCAGGGCTCACAGTCTCTGTGCCTTCTCTTCCTGGCCGCCCAGTCCTCTCCCCAGCTCTGTCTCGCTACCTCCCGACATCCACCAATGACTGGAGGGAGGCGGCCCCTCTTATGGGAACCCGGATGGGCTCCAGCTGCTTCCCGGCAATTAGAGTTGGCCACACCCCGGTGTGGCAGAAGTGCCGGCTGCGCACCGAAGCCATCCGGGTGTCCCCTGTCATCTTCCCCGGCACTTCCTGGTGTGGCGGAAGTGCCGGGCTCCCAGGATAAATAGGCACTGGGGCACCACGGGTCCCTACAGAGCTGGGCTTCCAAGCCAACTACCCAAGGCCTCCTGCATAACCAGGACGGACGCCCCCTCTCGGTCTGGAGGAGGCACACGCCCTCCTCTGGTCCTCCAAGGCGTCCCGGCCGGGACCACACTGGATAAACCGGCATCGGGGCGCCGCCTGGCGGTGGCCACGGGTCCCTACAGGGCTGGGCTTCCAAGCCCTCTACCCGAGGCCCCCAACATAACCAGGACGGACGCCCCCTCGCGGTCTGGAGGAGGCAGAAGCCTTCCTCTCGTCCTCCTCGGCGTCCCGGCCGGGGACCACAATATATATATATGTGTGTGGGGCAGCCACTCATATAATATACCTGGCAAATGGATAAATTAGACGTGTACAGGTTCATTTCCAACACAGAACTGATTTAAGATTGTCAAGATCACAGTTTTAAAGGCAAGCATAGGAAGTTATGTCATCAATGAGGCAGGAAAAAGAAGTTGTATCATCAGGGCAGGACCGGGCATACATACGGTATAGTCACATGAGTGCACATGGGAAACAGCTTAAGGACTTGGGTGAGGGTAATTATCCACCGGACCAGGTACACCAATAGTTTCGTTTCTCCTCCCTCTGCAAAATGGATGACTGACAGCCAGCCACTCCATCTCTGACATCACTTCCATGTCCGTCTACCTGGCTCTCCCCTTCCTGCCTCATGAAATCATAACCTTGAAATTGGGCAACTTCAGTTAGGTCTATTATGAACTCATGTCCAAGAAGACGATGTCACAATTGTTGCATGTTTTTCCATGTTTTTGCTTTGAGCCTTGCAATTATACGGAGTCACCAACTGTTTATTGTTTTTGTGTCCTATTTGATTATACATATATATATGTATATATACATATATACAGTATATATAATTATATATACAGTATATAATTATATATGTGTGGACCTCGGCGGCCTCAGTCATTTGCAGAATTTTCCATAGATCCTATCTAATAATTGTTAGCAGAAACTGCAAATATCCTCTGCAATTTTTATGGCTTTTTTCATGGCAATACTGTACTGTAGAGAAAACAGGAAACAAATGCAGCTTGGGATGGTGAAAGTAACCAATAGAATTTGAAACTGCAATTCCCAGCAGTCCCTGCAGTGGCTTTGCTTGGTCTTCTGCTGAGGGTGCTGGGGCTGTTGGGGTCAAAGGATGTCAACGTGGCTTTTAAAAAGGGGGCCAGTGACCAAAAGCAAAAAAAAAGTTTTTGGAATTTGTGTTTCAAGTTCCTGTCTGTCTGCCTTCTGTTGGGTTACCTGTACTTATTCGTTTTGTTTCGTGGTTGGCGTCTGGATTGTCTGCGTCTGACTGTGTGCATGAGGATTGTAAGTGGATTCATGTCCATCCTGAAAAGAAAGGAGCGCTCCTGAACCCATCCACCCATCTTCACCATTTCAGGAACTAGCGGTAGGACTATCTTTACATTTCCCATTCAACGTGGGATCTCTGGACTATCTATTTTCATCATTACATTTCAACCGTTGCTGTTTTTCATGATTTACTGTGTGTGTTTTGTTTGTGCTTTATTGTATATAATGTGTAATCGCCGTAAGGGGAACAGGGGTGATAGCGTTGTTTTCATCCATCCAACCATCCATTATCCAATCCGCTATATCCTAATTACAGGGTCATGGGGTTCTGCTGGAGCCAAGCCCAGCCAACACAGGGTGCAAGGCAGGAAACAAACCCTGGGCAGGGCACCGGCCCACCACATTGTTTTCATTTATTTCATTTGTTTTCATTACATTCTTTATTTGCTGTTTGATTACCAGTTTGCTTTGTTTTTGTCTCTGTGAGTGCGTCAGGTTGGGCCAAGGCTAGATGCGTCCCTGGAATCTCCACCATAAAAATAAATAAATCACTGTCTTCTCGACGGTGTGAATCTTAGCGGCACCAGACTGCAACAGCATTATTCATTTCTCCTTGCTGCTGATTGACTGGGATGCATCTCCAGCTGACTGTTTTTGTGTTTTCCGGTTTGTTCCTCTTAAGCCTTAAACCACCACAACTGGCTATAGTAATTTCCTAGTGCCATTTGCAAGCACACAGAAGCTGGTTAGTCAGTGCCATACATTCGTTGAGCAGCCAGCTCATGTCCACTGCCGGCCCTTTGTGAGCAGGGGGTCTGAACACACCCCTAGAAGACACGGATGCTCCTCAAAAAACCCCTCTTAAAAATGCTGATAAACTACTTTAACATTGCTCCCTTACTTGCTGGGCTTACTTGCGACTGCTCTGTCGTGTGATATACTTCTCGTGTGATGCTACACATACTTAAAACCCTAAACAGCACCTGTCCTTTTTGGCTGATTGCTTTGCTTCTCTCTCTTCCCCCAGACATCCTCTGCTCCTGTTGGGGGTCCCGCTCCCGTTGTGCTCCCCTATGATGTTTGTCTATTCTTTAATCGGGAACTAACTGCATACTGAGCTCATTTTACTTCTGAAAGAGACATTTTTGTTTTTGTGTTTGAATAAAGTTCCTGTCTCTACAATCTTCTGTGTTTCTGTGCAGTTCTGTCACCCAAGCATGATGCCCTGCAGCACTGCAGTATCACTGTCCCTGGGATTGAGCCGCTGCACTAGACTAGCCTGCAAGCATCAGCGCTTACCTAAGTGTGCTTGAGTGCAGCCAGTTCAAGTGTAGTTGGCTCGGTGATTAACTGAATTTCATCCATGGCATCAGTTGCACCTTGTACATGTTGTTCCAGTAGTTTTTTAAAGAGTTTTTACAATTCATTAGCAGTGTGTAAAATGATCAGTGTTTTAGTAATTCTGATGCCCTTTGCATGAAAAAAATGTGTTCCATTAAAATTTCACTTTTTCTTTGTGAATTGTGACGTTTACTTAAAGTCCATCCATCCATCCATCCTCTTCCGCTTATCCGAGATCGGGTCGCAGAGGAGGCAGCTTGAGCAGAGATGCCCAGACTTCCCTCTCCTCGGCCACTTCTTCTACCCGAGGTGTTCTCAGGCCAGCCGGGAGACATAGTCCCTCCAGCATGTGCCGGGACTTCCCCCGGGGCCTCCTCCCGGTTAGATGTGCCTGGAACACCACACCAGGGAGGTGTCCAGGAGGCATTCTAATCAGATGCCCGAGCCACCTCATCTGACTCCTTTCAATGCGGCGGAGCAACTGCAGTGCTTGAGTCCCTCCCGGATGACTGAGCTTCTCACCCTATCTTTAACGGAAAGCCCAGACACCCTGTGGAGAAAACTCATTTCAGCCGCTTGTATTCGCGATCTCGCGATCGACTGGTAAATTGAGAGCTTTGCCTTACAGCTCAGCTCCTTTTTCACCATGACAGACCGATGCAGATCCTGCATCACTGCGGACGTCACACCGATCCGCCTGTCGATCTCACACTCCATTCTTTTCTCACTCGTGAACAAAACCCCAAGATACTTGAACTCCTCCACTTGGGGCAGGATCTCGCTCCCAACCCTGAGAGGGCACTCCACCCTTTTCCGGCTGAGAACCATGGTCTCCAATTTGGAGGTGCTGATTCTCATCCCAGGTGCTTCACACTCAGCTGCACACCAATCCAGAGGGAGCTGAAGATCACGGCCTGATGAAGTAAACAGGACAACATCATCTGCAAAAAGCAGTGACCCAATCTTGAGTCCACCAAACTGGACCCCCTCAATGCCCTGGCTGCGCCTATAAATTCTGTCATGAAAGTTAGGAACAGAATTGTTGACAAAGGGAAGTCCTGGCCAACTCTCACTAGAAACGGGTTCAACTTACTGCTGGCAATGCAGACCAAGCTCTGACACCGGTTGTACAGGTACCAAACAACCCTTATCAGGGGGTCTGGCACCCCATACTCCCGGAGCACCCCCCTCAGGATTCCCCGAGGGACACGGTCGAATGCCTTTTCCAAGTCCACAAAACACATGTAGACTGGTGGGGGAAACTCCCATGCACCCTCCAGGACCCTGCTAAGGGTGTAGAGCTGGTCCACTGTTCTGCGACTAGGACGAAAACCACACTGTTCCTCCTGAATCCAAGGTTTGACTATCTGATGGACCCTCCTCTCCAGGACCCCTGAATAGACTTTTCCAGGGAGGCTGAGGAGTGTGATCCCTCTGTAGTTGGAACACACCCTTCTGTCCCCCTTCTTAAAGAGGGGACCGTCCCGAGCCGAGGTCAGCAGCGCACCATCCCCACCATATACAGTGTTGACACTGCACTGCTTCCCCCTCCTGAGATGCCGGATGGTGGACCCAAACTCCTCCCATGCCCAAGTTTTGGCTCAGCAACCATCGAAGCCGCATTCCGCTTGGCCTGCCGGTACCTATCAGCTGCCTCCAGAGTCCCACAGGACAAAAGGGTCCTGTAGGACTTCTTCTTCAGCTTGACGGCATCCCTCACTGCTGGTGTCCACCAACGGGTTCAGGGATTGACGCCACGACAGGCACCGACCACCATACGGCCACAGCTCTGGTCAGCGGCCTGAACAATAGAGTCATGGAACATGGCCCATTCGGATTCAATGTCCCCCACCTACCTCAAGATGTGGTCAAAGCTCTGCAGGAGGTAGAAGTTGAAGCTACTTCTGACAGGGGACTCTGCCAGACGTTCCCAGCAGACCCTCTACCCTACTAGGCCTGACCGGCATCCTTCATTTACTTAAAGTGCAGCAAAAAAGTATTTGGCGTTCGGGGATGCATTAATACCCAAGTATGTGGCAGTTTAAGGGTTAATGCCCCAAGATGCTGCCGAAACACCCTGCACCTTTTAAGGCTTCTGGCAATGAAAACGCATTTGCATGAATTACAGTACATACTGTATAGCAGTAACATCAGTATTTTACATTCTAGCACTGTGGAAGACATAGCAGTGCAGTATACAGGTTTACCTTTACATTGTTTTTAAGGTAATGTATCAAGCTGAGTTTGAAGTTAAATTAAAGTGTTTTGGGGGCATATTTAGGGTTTAAACTATAAAAATAGGCATTTTTTTAACCACATCCAAAATTTGCGGTTTTTCACAAGTCGCGGGTGCTCTAGGAATGTAACCCCCATGAATTTTGGGGGTGTACTGCATATATAATTTACAAATACTATATAAATATTGTAAAAAGGATGAAAAAGAGTCACAAAAAGGTTTGGCGATGGCCACCATGTATACTTTAAAAAACTTAGCGAAAAAATTAAATACATCTTTATAGACACGAGTCCAAAACAGAACTGACTAAACATGTTGAAAACTGTTCTATAGATATGTCTGAACAGAGAAAGAGGTGGAGTAACGGAGGCCGGAACAGGAACTGACGTATTAGGCAGATGGGTTCTGGGTACTGGATATGATGTCATTAGAGGGTGCCTGAAGTGATGTAAACAAGGGCCAGACTGATGGTGATGTCTTTGAGAGGCAGTTTTTTTTGGTTGCTTTGCAGAGGAGAAAGGATCAGGTGACAGCGCCAACCTCTGGTCTGGCTGAGAAATAACATTATTTGAGCCTCTAAATTGTCTCCTATGAGCACATGTGTGACACGGCCCCCCATCCCCCCCTCAGCCCAGATCCATTGGGTTGGGCAGCCCAAACTGAAAGGGTGTCAACCCAAGAAAGACCATTGGTGGTGGCCTGATGAGAACCCCGACAATAAAGGATTGGAAACTTATAAGGTTGGAGGTCCAAAAACCAATGACTGACGTGCGGGTTTGGCTACTATTGTAAAGCTGCAATATTAGTGACAAGGGTGAACTCCCAGCCTGAGAGGTAGTAGCTTAGTTGTGTTATTGACCATTTGATCGTCAAGGCTTCCAGTTCCACCTCTGCATACCTGGCTTCCCAACGGGGTTGATACCCATATAGTAATTCAAAAAGGGAGAAGCCTGATGAGGCTTAAGGCACCTCCTGATAAGCAAAAAGTATGAGGTGGAGGAGCTGATCCCGTTTCTTCCCATCCTCATTGACCACCTTATGTAAAATTTGCTTGAGAGTCTGATTAAACCTCTCGACAAGACCATCATTTTGTGGGTGATATACTGCGGTCTTTAAATGTTTCATTTTGAGCAACTTGGCAACCTCCCTGAAAGTCTCCAAGGTAAAAGGCGTCCCTTGGTCTGTTAAGGCTTATTTCAGGATGCCGATATGTGTAAAGATCCCTACGAGTTCCCATGTGTTTGCTTTCGAATTGGCTACACTAAATGGGATAGCATCAGGATAGCGTGTAGCATACAAGGGTGAGAATGTATTTATGTCATCTGGGTGAGGAATCAAGAGGTTCTACAGTATTGAACCCTATGTGTTTGAAAGAGATGTCAATTAGGGGAATGGAAATCAATGGAGTACAGTCCTGACACACCGGACAGGAAACAGAGAAACTTCGGACCTCTTTATGGATTCCTGGCCAATAAAACTGGAACTTAACCCTCTCTAGTGTTTTGTCGGTTCCCAGATGCGCACCTAGGAAATGGGTATGTGCCAGTTCACAGACCTGTACCAACAACAGTGACTTGTTGTGATAAATCATTGTTAATAACTAAGTGGTGTCCTGAAGGCATGTGAGATGGAGTGAATTGGAACCCGAGCGTGAGCGTCCTGGCTGTTTGGGAAAGCCAAATCTCAGTCTGGCAGATGACTGAACGAAGCCAGGGATTGGGAGGCCGCCACACCAGCCAAGTGGAGAAGGTCAGCTGCAGGTAGGGTGACTCCCTTGGTGCATAGCCTGGATGGGAGAAGCAGGGGAGTCGCCAGTAGAAAAAAGGCACCGGGCTTTGTTTTTAAAAGGACTGCTTCCAGCCATTGTTTTTAACCTTGAATTATTTATTAAAGTTTTTTCACTTGCTTTTAATGGATTATGTATTTAATGACTGTTTGCGACACTGCACTATTTATTTGAACACTTTTGGTTTTGTTGTTTTTAATAAAAGCACTGCCTGCACCTTTTTGCACCATCCCCTTGCTTTATTGTTAATGTCTTCACTGTCCAGCTCATCCGGTTACATCACCAAAGATATCAGGTTCAAGAGCTCCCAGAAGCCAGGTGGGAGCATGGAGCAGAACCCGCATCGTCACAGTGATATTTTGCTTTACCAGATACATTTAATAGATACAGTAACACATATTGTATCCATGATAATGTAGGGCTTTTGAGAATAGTAAATTAAGCAACTAACCTAATCTACTAAACTGTTGCAATAGATGCAAAAGTAAATGTTAAAAGAGCTCATCAAAAAGTATGAGAATATCTACTAAATTAACAACTGACTTCAATTTCCATTTTTTAGAACAATATAAAATGTCAATACAACAGGCATTAAAAGTTCAGGATAGTGCAACTGTCATTCACCTTACACACAACTATTTTCTTTAGAAACTCATTCTTGCCAAGAAGGACATTATTGGGTCTGTTTAATTTATTTCAGACTATCATGTTTCAGTTCCTGTTTTACTGAGAAAAAATAAAGGTGAAAAAAGGAATTACTAACACCACCTATCAGTTCTCATTAGCTGATTTCCAGGAAAACAAACGTTTTGTCAAAACACTCTGACCTAGAAGGGTGATATATTTCCTGGACTTAAATTATGCTGGGTGAAAGAAATGGGTTTATATTGATTTAATGCCTACTTCATTACTATTTTGAAACGGATCTTGTCAGAATGTGTAAGATAAGCGAGGCTGGACATGGCAGTGTGAGGCTTGAGGCATCCAATTAACACTATGAACACCAGAATTTCAGACTTGGGCTTACACAGGGGATAGCCTTCCTAATCATTTTTATTGTATTATAGTATGAAAGGCAAAATCCCATTTAGAAATATTGCATTATGAATAGCAAAATGCATCAACAGTAAAACCTCAGATGATAGTCATAATTGTTGACTGCTGAATGATCCAATTTAATCTTAGTCTCACTGAAGACACTGTTTTTATCTCCATTTTAAAAATGATGGTAAAGTAAAAACATAAATATGTTTTCAGTCATATTAACATTCTAAAGAGTTAATTATAAAGAGTCATTTGAGAATACACAGTTAATGTTCTAAACTAAATAATTTAAAAGACCTGAAAGTAAGATTTAGGATTCTTTTGTTTCTGTGAGTAAAATATTGATTGTTGTAATAGACTGTTGGAAGAGGACACTTGTAAGATCACAGCAAAGCATTAAGAAGTTTATTGCTGGGAACTGAATACTCCTTATACACATTATTTTTCAGGGTTCTGAAAAGCTGAGAAAGCTTTTGTCTATGAAAGTGGAAGAAAAAAATTAAAAATGGAAGAAAAAAGTTCTTCTTCTTCTAAGGAATGTTAATTCCTTAATGAAAAAGAAAACAATATGTTGGTTCTGTTCAACCTTTATTGGTGGAAATGTGTTTGTGACTTTCTTTTTATTTCTCAGAGCATACTTTTATTTAGAGTATTTATTTATACTTTTACTCAGAGCATTACTTTACACTACTGAATGGCCTGTTCTTGGCAAAATTGTATTACTTTTCTATTTTTTAATCACACAAAGAAGACTGGATAACATACTAGAGTATCAAGTTCAAGTTCATATTAATTGTCATGTAATTTTTAATTGCACTGACCAGCAAGCAATGTGCTGTCACTCTCCAGCACTATGTGACTGACCGTGAGCTTTCACAAGAAAGTTTATTGGAATTGACAAATCTAAAAACACCTGTCTCCTTGAAAGGTTCTTCAAATAACCCAAACTACATTTTCTTTTCTGTAAAAGAAACAAAGCTGGTTACATTTGCAGATTAGAAGCTAGGTGGATTGGCAGATAATCTAGAATCTGTTGAAACATTACAGGGGGAATTGGACAGCATGCAGACTTGGGCAGATTTGTGGCAGGTGAAATTTAAAATGTAAGTAACTGTAAAGTATTACACATAAGAAGTAAAAAATGTAGGTGTGAAAATCAAATGTACACCTTATTCGAATGACTTAGTAGTCTTAGTGGACTCAACACTGTTGACTCCCCAACAGTGTTCAGAAGCCATTAAGAAGGTTAACAGAATCTTAGGTTATATAGCATGATGTGTTGAGTACAAGTCCAAGGAAGTTATCTTCAAGCTTTATAACGCAATGGTGAGGCCTCATCTGGAGTACTGCGTGCAGTTTTAGTCTCCAGGTTACCAAAAGGACATAGCAGTGCTGGAAAAGGTATAGAGAAGTGACTAGGCTAAAACTAGGGCCACAGTGGGTGAATTAAGAGGAAAGATTAAAAAGGCTGAGCCTTTTCAGTTTAAGCAAAAGAAAATGAATAGGAGATGATTAAAGTGTTTAAAATTATGAAGGGAATTAGTACAGTGGAACAAGGTTGTTACTTTAACATGAGTTCATCAAAAAACACTGGGACTCAGTTGGAAACTTGTTAAGGTTAAATTTTACATAAACATTAGGCAGTTTTTCTTTACACAGAGAACAATGGAAACATGGAATAAGTTACCAAGTAGTGTGCTAGACAGTAGGACATCGGGGACTTTCAAAACTAGATTGATGTTATTTTGGAAGAAATAAGTAGACAGGACTGGCAAGTTTTGTAGGGCTGAATGGCCCGTTCTCATCTAGATTGCTCTAATGTTCTAAAAAAAGAAAAAAAAATTGCCTATACAAAAACGTGAAAAGATGTGGTAGGAAGTGGTGTTGGATAATATGGAAAAAATAGGTCTCACTCTAAGCCATGCTTTGAATGATGCGGAGTGGAGCCGAAAAATGGCTGTTCAACTGGTGGTAATGGTAATTTATGCAGTCCAACTTAAGTACACAAATCTTTTACTACTGCATATTTCGAAATTAAACCTAACATGTTGCTTCACAAAAGGACATCTTTACATTATATTACTATTTAGTTACATTATCATTGTCATTGTCAGATAAGTTTAAACTTGTTTAATTTTTAGTGTATTATATTTGTAAATATGCGTATTACCTGATTAAGGGAAACTGTGCTTTATATAATAAATGTATTTGAGTTCATTTCACTTCATTTTATATACATATTTTCTATACTGAAATGTTTTTTTGCTCTTTTCTTTTTCTGAAGAATTTTATGTGTCTGTTTCTCTTTTCTTTCTATTGCTTTAATCATTTTTTCTTCCTTTTTGTTCCTCTGTTTTTGACCTACAGTATTTGTTAGTCACATGGGGATTTGAGCTTACCACTCCTTTTGGCCCTCTTTTAGCAATGGTTCTACAAAAGGTTCAATTGGCAAACCTTTTGCTAACATGTCCTTTAAGCCAACTTGTGAATTTCTTATTATTCTTTTTTCATCTGTTACAAAGCATTTTATTTTATTTTGCATTCTCCCTAGGCTACCACAGAATGCTTTTCATGTTTTGTGTGCTACAGATATTCTTTTAGTTTCAGCTAAGAAAAATCCACCTTATTTCTTGTATCATACCTCAAAGAAGACTTTCCGAAACACAGGAAACCACCATCTTTTTTCTTCTGGGTTTTCTCCGTATGTTATTAATTCATCACTTTTGCTCCATTGGACTTCTGCTTAAGTTTACGTTTATTTCTTTTGATGTACTCTCTTGATCAATTGCTTGAATTTTTCGTTTTCCACACCATCTGATTTGTACTTAAGAAAATGTACAGAACTTCCATTTGTTTAGATATTTGTGTCAAGGTTTTTACGCTTGTTACAACTTTGTCTTTATTTCTTGTTTGTCTTTCATCTACTTAGACATTTCTTTATTCTCATCTTTCTCACTTTTATCCTCTTTACATGACAGGTTTCTCTTCAGTTATATTTGCATATGACCTTGGATAGTCTATCATTCTGTACAGACTTTGTCTTCATAAGCTGAATATTATTTTGTCTTTATATTACTTAGCTTTATTTGGTTTTTGCAGGGGGCATTGGCTCCCTGAAAGAAAGGGTATTTCTTCACATATACACTTCAGCAGAAGAGAAAAAAAGCAAAAAGCCAAACATTACAGAAAATGAACACTCAAACTTAAGTTTTAATACTGGTTTTACTTGCATACAGTCATCTTAAGAACAAGAATCTCTGATCAAGAAAACAAGAACATGGGCAAGTTTCTTATTTTCAGTTGAGGTCTTGGCACTTCAACAGTTTCGGATTGAACTCTCAATAGCAGTCTGATGTTAGAAAACAGTGGCAGCCAGCAAATACTACTTACAAAAAATAGCCCACCAAATGATGATGATAATTTACATTTTCACTGCCTCTATCTTTTACTAGGAAATTCTAGAAAGTTTGTGTTTATCTAAAACATTTTTCCCTGACCTTCAGCTCTGTTCTGTTTTACAGTTTGTCTCTGTTATAATTTGCTTTATTTTTATTATTTCTGCTGCTTGTTGTATTATGTTTTTGGTCCTTTTTTGTTTTTTAGGTCCTTGTTTTGATTTTATGCTTTTGGATATTCCTTAAATTATTTCTGCTTTCCACAGTTTATTTGTTTATTTATTTTTTTCTTTCTGGAATTGTATTATTTTTTGTGTTGATCTAACACTATTCTATTTTCATATTAGGTGTAACACTGTTGTTTACGAGTCACTATGGAAACCAACACTAGATGCAGAACATGTTGTGTCACAGATGTCAAAGTTGTAAGGTCAGGCCATAAATAGCAACATTTACAATAATGATGTGTGTTAAGATTTTTGGCTGTACAATCCCTTTTTCTGTTTCTTTTGACTCTAATTTTTGGTTCTGATTTTTCACTTATAAGAAAGATAGGATAGACTCCAAGTTACAGAATTAGGTTTGATTTTTCTTTACAGATGTTTCCTCTTCTGTTCTCACTTTAAAATTTTCCATGGCGTTTCCAATCAAACATTACAACAGCCTTGGGTTTTTCATTTGAAAGTTGTGGTGATTGGCGTTGTTATTTATTTTTTTCTTGAGCTCTTTCTAAGTATTAAAAATAAAGTAAATGCCTTTTTAAGGTTTTTTTGTGTCAATTAAATTGTGTTATTTATTTCGTGCTGGAAACCTTCCATTTAAAGTTATTTTTATACAGTCATTTTTGAGGTAGGAATGTTTTCGTCTTGATAGCTGGCATTTCAGAATGCTTTTCATTGCAATGACAACAATCCCTTAATTTATCTGAAATCCACGATAGGTTATGTCAGCAGTGCAGCCATATAAAGGTCATCATTTCCCAAGCAACTGTGATTTTGATAAAAACTTACGGATTTTATACAACCCTATTTTTGACTCATGGTTTAGAACTCTTCTTGAAACTGCAACTTTGATATCTGGATTAGTATTAGTGACTTTGATGATTAATGTCTTTACTCACAGTTTTGATTTTTGCTTTGTTATTTTTTGCCACATTCATTCTCTTGTCTTTCCTCATGAAAAATTCATACTGACCTCTTTCATCAATACAAAAGACACCTTGTCTTACAGTTTATAAGCATTATAATTTAGCATTTGATCAAGTCAAGTGTTTACCACTGTGTAAAATCACTGTTTCTTTTAATAAAACCTAAAAAAAAGACACAACCCCATTTCAAAAAATATGCAGGTGTTTAGCCACACAATCATGCTGGGCCTTCATTGCTGTAATTTGCACTGCATAATGCTTCACACATTCTCAATCTAAGACAGGTGAGGACTGCAGGAAGGCTAATCTCATACTTGCATCTCTGTTTACACAGCCATGCACTTGTAATCCCAACAGAATGTGCTTTGATGTTGTCCTGCTGAAAAATGCAGACAAATCCTTGAAAAAGACAGAGCCTGGATGACAGCATATGTTTCTGCATTAATGGCGCCCTCACAGATGTGTATGCTACCCATTATAGTAGGCACTGACACTCCCCCATATCATGAAGGACGCTGACTTTCAGACCTAACCTTTCAGGCCAGCTTGGGTGGTCCTTATCTTCTTTGACCTGGAGGACACAACAGCTGATTTTTCCAAAAAATATTTCAAATGTCGACTCATAATTCCACTGGGTTACCTTCCACCTCAGATAAGACCAAGCCAAGAGAAGTTGGCAGCACCTCTGGACAATGTTGGCTTCTGCTTTGCATAATAATGCCTTAAATTTTATCTGTGGATGCAAAATGGTGTTGACTGACAAAGGTTTACCAAAGTATTCCTGAGCATGTGTCATAATATCCATTACAGACGCAAGACAGTTTTTAAGAGAGTATGACATCTTAAGAATCTGAGATCACATGTATTCAGAAATGGTTTTCAGCCTCGCCTTTTAAAAGATTAGATTTGACAGAAATTCTTCAATCTTTTAACTGAATTATAAACTGTACACAGTGAAATACATAAATAACATCCTACTGATTTATCTTTGGAGAATAGTGTTCTTTAATTGCTGAGGTATTTGATGTTGTATCTTATGACACATTAACAAGCTTCAAGCCCTCCTGGCTTTTGAAGGACAATTACACCAGTCCAATTTTGGATCATCCCCAAAATGTACATGGTATGTGTCATTCTGTTGCATTTCTTTATTGGCATAGGTTTCTTATTATACAAGACAATTATTGTACATTTACAAATATGAATAATCAAAAATAAAGACCACTCTTCCATGTGCATACAATATATTTGACATTCTTTGCAATCTTACTTTATAAGGGCCAGTTCCTATTCTAGCCCTTTTTCAGCGTAACATTCATATAAGATTCATTAGTACCTTGTTAGACATATCATTTACAGATTATATTTACAGAGAACAATGAAAAAAATTGTTTGAACATCTGTTGTCCTGCTTTTTGTATATAATATATATACAATATAATATATATATATAATATAGTAATAATATAATATATAATAAAATGTATATAATATAATTTAGAAATATTCCAATTGTTACAATTTGAAATCCAAAAAATTGTGTAAGATCTCAAAAGTAAGGATCTGCTGATCCATTTTCAGAGCTCTGAACACATTAACTTCACTTATACATAACTTTAAATTCAATGGTGGGAACACTGAATGTTGATCTCAAACCATGGCATTGCTCAGAGAAATAGGACAAAAGTTTCCAGGTAAGGCAGTTATACTTACTAATCACAGTGCCAGAGAGAGCATATGCAAGTAAGAATTTCATTTGTACTCTGTACACATGATAATAATGACTCTGTAAAGTTATAAACCAACTTATCTTCCAATTTTTCACACAGATAACAGAACAAATTAATATAAAAACAAATGTGTAAATGAAGAATACAATTTTTATTTAAAAAAGGGGTTTCCTTTCAGGTGTGGCACATTGAGATGATTAAGTAATTAACACCTAATCACTTAAGGCCATCTATAAATGTGCATGGCAGACCCATATGCATATTTTGTTGACTGCCATGACTTCAAGGTAAGTGTTCTGTGACTTCAAGATTGGGCTAAATATTGAAACATATTGCAGAACTTGCCAGTAATGAGGTGATTTCACCTAATGAGGTTTTACAGGTAAGTTAGCATGGAAATCTGAAAGAGAAATCATCATCTAAATTCAGCTGTAGACAAAAGAGCAAACTCCTTCATTGTGATTTTACATTGTGCAGAAAAACAGTTAAGGAGCTCTAGGTCATACAGTATGACATCAAATAAGTCTATAGCAGGACCGGGGCATTTCATCAAGAACATTCAGTTAAGCACCCCTAAACATCTAAATGTACACTTTTGGGGGCAATGACATGCAAGAAAAAAGGTGTGTTTTACTCGGCAGTGGAAAAATCTATCTGGTCAAGTGAGTGTGCATGAGTGGATCACATTAACAAAATAACTTTGAGTTTGAGAATTTATGATCCTTAATAAACTATGAAATTACCACAGCAGTTTTAGATGTCACCGTTTAGAAAACCTAAGTTGATATTTAATATACTATATAGTAGAAATAATGAAACAGATAGACAGAGAACTGAGGAGAGACAATTGGATGAGCTGTGAAAGAAGCAGATAGGTATGGTTCTCCAGGCTTTCCCCAAAACCTTCTCCTTATTTCCCTTTGATTCAGTCCCAGTACAGTTGATCAGACAATCACATCATTGACACTGTTTGATAACTTTTGCCAATTTTTAAAATTTCTTAAGTCTCTTATTTTGACTTACATGTACTGGTCCTTCGCTTATGTTTTTGGAATTAGATTTTTTCCTTATATTCTATATGTGCTTTTAAATAGTGTCATGTGCCTTTTCGTGCCCAGCAATACCTCTGTATACTTAAAATCCCAATATTACAAATCTAAACACATGAAGTCAGATGTGCTAGTCAAAAATAATAAGGTATATAGTTTTGATAACTTGTAGTGGCTCAATCCAAGTAAGTGAGACTTTCTCAATAGTAATATTTAACTTTTTTTTTTTTTTTTACATTTTTGTGATGTTGTTGATTTTGTCATAGGCAGACAATACTCAAAACCTTTTTCACTAACCCGATTGTTATCTCTTGATAGTTTCCTTTCCTCTGTAATGCATATCAGACCTAAAATATATACATTCTCTCTATCTCTCTGATTCTTTAGTGTTAGCATTAGGAGGTAACTAGTTCTAATGTTAAATAACAAAGTCTCTTCTTTCTGTCTATAAAGTTAATTTTGCTGAAGTTGGTTTTGATGAATGGATGACTGTTACCACATATTTAGTCAGAATTTGTTTTTTTTTAAATGTGGTAATGTATTGTTATAGGCTTGTATGGATTAGTGTAATTTATTGCATTTTTAACTCAAATATATCTCCAAATTAAACTGCATCCTTTACACTTTTGTCACTTTTAGTTGACATTGATTACGGTTATGTGGAGTTTACCAAAATATAATTTTTTTGGTTTGTACAATGCTATACAGTATACTGTATACCCTGCCATTCTTTCTTATATTCTGTAAGTGCCTTGAGCATTGAAAAGGCGCTATATAAATAAAATGTATTATTATTATTATTATTATTATTATTATTATTATTATTATTATTATTATTTGTCATTTCCTGTGCTTCCTTCAAAATTTATTTTGTTACACTTTTGCTTGTGAAATTACTTTTAGACCCCAGTTTTTATTTTAATCATATTCCAGACTTATAATTTCTAATGCTTATCAATATCTTGACAAAATAGTAGAATAACACCCCTATAGTTTACTGAAAATATATTCAGTGTGGCTATTGCAGTAGTTACAGCACAGAAATAATCTGAACTGAATTGCTAATTGTGTATTGGTGCTCTTTGATAAAGTGAGTACAATTTAATAAGCCCCTATATTTAATAATAAGTTAATAATAAGTGATACGTTAATATTAAGTGGTACATTTCAAGTTCAAATTATTTCTTTACAATTAAGGTATATATTAGTATGCCACATGGAATTCTTCCAAAGTGAATTATATTTTATAAATTAAAAATATGTTTAGATTGCTCTTGAGTTTTATAAGGAACGAATAGGTGAAGTCTTAAAACTTAACAAAAACCAAATATCCACTTTGAAGTAACAAAAGATTTGGATTAAAGAAATGTGCTTTTCACCCTTCCGAGCAATTACTTTGGTAACAAGAGAACATTAAAAATAATAGATTTGATCAGAGGTTCTTGGTACTAGCTTCTTGAGGTATGGATATATTTCTCTGCTTGTATGCTTTCAGTGGCCATCATTGTTTGTACTCAATAATAAATCCAAACATGGATATGTTAAAGAAAGTAGAATTAGTGTGGATTCCAAGAAATCATGGTAATTACGTTCCTTAAAACCTGGATTTAGACTACCATCTGTTTCTGGAACAGATTAAGCCAGAATTACATGATCTGTGAGGCTAGAGATGTGGATAATGTGCTAATCCTGCTTTCTGGAATGGGCTTAAAAAAAGCAGGTTTAATGTGAAGGATTAATGCTTTGTAGCCTCAATAGTTAAGGAGTAGAGTATCCAGTCATAAGATTAAAGGTCATAAATGGAAAATCAGAAATAATAAGTTAATAATAAGTGCACTATTTAATGAGCTGAAAAAGCTGATGAAATGTTGAAAATGGCATGCCCCTTCCTAAAGAAACAATCGACACAATAGGAAAATTACCTAGGGAAAATTCTACTCAGAGACAGGTAAGCAGAACCTGATCAAACAGAGACGCGTTTGCATGAATGTTACCGTATAAACTCAGGACTTAAGTATGTATTTTTTTGCAAATGACAGCTTTCTCAACAAAATTGCAGATGCCTCAGCAAAGCAAACACAAAAGTGTGTCTAACTTTAAAGTAGTCTGCACAAACACACATTGTCTTCCTTCACCATCAAAGAATTCCCTATGTAGGATAATTGAATTTAAACAACTGTGACATTTCTGAGCAATAATAATCGATAACAGACCTCGCCTTTTAAACAAAACTAATCTGAAAAATCACCTTTTCCAAGAATACCTATGCACTTAATAATAATAATAATAATAATGCACTTTTGATTTTGGTTTCTATAATGGAATAAGGAAATAATATTACTTTTGTATTATATTGTAGTTAATTTAGTTGACGATGTTTATTATTTGTCTATTGTACTTCTATTAGCTTAGTTCTTATTTTCCTTTTTGCTTTTACTTATTTAGGTAGCTTGACATTTTTCACTTTTAGCCATATTCACCTCAACAGAGGGTTACTCAACTAGTTTTTACCCCTTTTAAGTTGTTTTTGATAAAAGTGTCTGCTAAATGACTAACTGTATTTTGGGATTTCCCACTACAATTGTCTGTGTGGATAAACACACATCTTTATCAAAGCACCAAGAGTGAATGAAGGAGGCAATTGCGTTGTTCTATGTTGTAGAGCACAAACAATAGAATCAGAGTGAAACTGTCAACAATGTCATTATTTATTATGTGTTTCTTTTAATATTACTCTTAAAAAAACTGGATAAAGTGCTTACTTCAGGACATATAAATTTACAGGTAAGGTAGTATAATGATATATTTTGCACAGTTGTAAAGGAAAAGAAAAAAGTGCATGGAGCTGTCTGTCTGTTAAACATCCTGACTTCATTTGTACCAGTACATTTTATACAAGAAAATGAGATCATACATAACATTTAACTTTGTGCTTTGTTCTGTGATAACAGTTGACATGTAAGAAGTTATATTCTGTAAACCACATGTTTACACAAGACTTTTAGTAAATAAATATTTTGGCTCCTTTGGATGTTATGTATTGCTAGTGTGATCACTAGGGGGAGTTGCAGCACCCCAAACCACAGACACAAGTCTGAGCATAAATAAAACTTTTATTTACACAAAATATCTTGTAAAAAGGTTTCAAAAGTGACATAAACCAACAGAATTCTTCTCTGTCTTCTATTCTCCTCCACTCCTCCACCAGTGAGTTACGTTTTCATCGATGCCACTCTCACTTGTCAATGTGGGGTCGAGTGATCTCTTTTATTTTGGACCTAGGAGTATTTCTGGTACTAGGGCATAGCCCGACAGAAGTACTTCTGGGTCAATCAGAAATCCCATAAAGTAGAAATTGTGAATCCGTTCAGTTCTCCTGGTGGCCCCCACAGAATCAAACAGGGCTGCCCCATAGGATTACAGGTCCCAGTATACCCTGCTGACGTTCATGTGGGAATCCTAACTAAAGGAGGCTGCAACCTAGCATATTGGGGGGAGGGTGAATAATCAGCAGTGCTCATATCCCCCGGTCCTTCCATTGCAGTGGCCTCACGGCCTGGTAAAGACTGTCATTCAGACCTGGTCAGGATTCCAGTACCTGCATGCTGTTCATTACACTAGAATTTCCAATTTATTTGAGTGTTCTTTGGTATGATCCGTGTGATAACAGAAGCTGCTCTCTTAATACTAGCCAGACTTGCTTTGGAGAGCATTTCTGCTGGTGTAAATGAAAGATGTCCTGGGATTTCATTAATGGCGATGACTCAAGACTTTTTTAATTTAAGCATTTTCTGCAACAGCAATTCAATAATTTACCACATTCATTCTTTAACTGTTTCATGTATCACTCAGTTAGTGATATTCCTCCTTGCTATCTACTTTTTCCTTGGCCGATGCTGCCGCTGTATTGCCCCTGTTTTGGAGGATATGCAGATAATATTCATACACAGTTACCTACACCTCTTGCTTTTCTGGCATGAAGATTGTTGCTCTCTGTTCCTGCTGTTCACTGCTTGACACATAATAGCTTTTAAATAACGGTATGAACACACATCAGTCCAGATGTGTCTGTCCAGTACTGTGTGAGCTAACTGAAATTTGGTGTTCAGGCACTGGTCTAATCTCTCTTTCTGGAACAGACCCCAGATTGAAGTGCCACAAACCAATTATGATTTTGGTAAGGCACAATAAATTGCTCTTGTTGAGGATATGGTAATAAAGTGAGCACAATGTTTTTGAGAGAGTAAATTCACTGACACTGATACCATCCATCTCTAAATAAATGAGGGGATCATGCAGACTCCTTGCAGAATTTTATGCTGTGAGGCATGAATGACAGCTCTGTGCTACCACTCTGCCTATGCTAAAACATCCATACTGAATTTACTAATCTTCACCCCAATTAAACTTAGGTGAATTGGCCTTGCTAAACTGCTCCTAGTGTGTAAGTGTGGGTGTGTTCATCCTGCGATGGACTGGTGCTCCATCCAGAGATTGTTCCTGCCTTGTGTCTGATGCTTTCTGGAACAGGCTCCAGCTATGCCATGACCAAGCCTTGTACAAGTGGGTTAGGAAGATGGATGGATGTATGCATTAGTACCTGTAATGTCTGTCAGTTCTTGTTTTTGAATTGCATACTACGGGCATACTCAATATTCTGTCTCACTGAAGCAAACATCTACTTTATCAATCTAGCGGCAGTAGGCAATATCTTTGTCACATAAAGAAATAACTTCCATATAATGAGAGAATTTCAGCAATTGTGTGACTTTTTCAGTTTTTATTGTCTGGTTGTCTACATAACAAACAGCAGTCCATGTCTGGGCATCAACATTCAATGTCAATAATAATGCTTGGCAATGACAGTACAAGTTGAATCCACACCACTGGAGCTGAAAGGGTACCGCCAAGAAAAACAAACAGGGTAGTTGATTGAATTGAATTGAATTGAAACACACTGTCTGTCTCCTTTTAAAACTGCTCAATCTCACAAAAATGCTTGTTGCCATTTTACCTTCTTCAAGCATGGATACACTGTTTTGCAACACATGTTCAATCTCAAGATGCGGATCAATACTCGATAATATTTTTGGCCTGAATAATGGACATATTTGGTAGGTTTTTTTAAGGCTTTTCCTTATAAGGGGGACACGTTTCCATAGACCCCATTATAAAACACAGGCTAGTTATTTTTTAAAATTTATAAAATATCCTTCACTTTAGAACGCAATCAGATCGCAACTTTACTATGATCATGAAGAAATAACTTTGACCTGAAAAATACCAAAATTATCTTTTGAAAGAATCCAGCTGTCTATGGCATAGCTTCTTAAACTGTGGGTCATGACACATTCTGGATTGTGGGTTGTCTGAATTTGTCATGCAGAGTCGTGATTCACAACTGTATTTAATTAGAAGGAGTCACATACAATTTGTGGAGTATCTAGCAAGGGGTTGCTCCAAGCAATTTAAGCAATCAACATTGCAAAGAAGGGATTCTCCACAGAAGGGGCTCCCTCACTCAGTATAACAGTTGGCAGTGATTCTGCAAGAGGGACGACCTTTAGGTGACTGTCAGTGGTGATTCTGGGTCTCGAAGACACAATGAAAGCAAAACTCGTTTGCAAGAAAAAAAGTTTTAACAATCACCGCTCTATGGCAATTACTACATACAGAGCCTGTAAGGTTCATATTTTACTTATGAAATAATTTTCCAGCTTGTGAAAAATCTAGTGTTAAATTTAGCTTAGTTAAAGGACCTGTATTTTCTCTGTATACATGGATTAAGTAAATGGATTGATGAATAACGCTACATTTCAATGAATATCTATGGTATTTGCTCAGGAGAGTACATTATATATTGAATGCAGTTTTAGAACATGATAGATTTCTTTTGTAGAGTTGTCTAAAACAATGATTTTTATGAACTTGGTGAGCTTGAGTAAAAATCAGTTACACAAGATTCATGTTTAAGAGGTGACCTAGACTGCACAAGATACACTTCAGATGAATGAAGCCAGTTATGCACAAAAAAGGTTTTTAAATTCAGATAAGGTAAATGTCCTATTAAACTACCCTCTTAGTGAACCACAAGAGATTTCTTGACTGAATTAAAAAGCAATCTGCATACAAAAGGGGAAAATGTAATCAATCAACAGAAATTTGCATACATTAAAATATTATTATGAAGAAGAGCCTGTGATTTCAAATTAATACCAGCTGTTGACTGATATGATTATGAATGCAGTGATATTTACTTTGCTAAATGGATGCAGTGTTCTATATTCCTACTGTTCGCCCATCATGTTGCCTTGTTTAATTTTTTGATAAAAGTAGGAGCTCATCTGAGCTGAAATACAGATGGTCATTGTCTCTTATACTCTGGACATTCTGCATTAATGGTTCCATACAAAATACTGTATAAAGCATACTTATTTTGATGGTGTGGTAGTGATACATGCAATGACTGCAAAGTGATCCTTTTTTATTGCTGGATATTGATAAAATTACTTTTTAAGTTGATTACAGATATCTTGGTGCACATTTGCAAAAGGTAATAAAAAGCACTTTATTGTTTTCTGAAAATAAGTCAACTTATTGTGTATTTATTGTTGTTTTTAACAGGTATACTCTAGAGAAGGAAACCTTGAGACTTCAGAAAGGAGGTTAGAGAAAGAAAGACAGAAAGAATCAAACGTCACAATAAATCAGAAAAGATAAAGGGTAAAATAAAAAGTAGTATGTGACCTTCAAAATGACTTTTTCTTTCTATTATTCTGCAAGCCATGTCTTTGAACCATTGTAAAAGTACTCCTACTCAAACAAATCAATGTTATTATGGTCTGTAGGAGTAAAATGTATAACAATAAACACAGAAAGAAAGATCTTTAATCATAATGGCTTTTGGATGTTCCTTCATGGTATGCACTGCTACTGCCTGTTTGACTTTTGAAAGCTGTTGGATAAGAGGTGCAGCATATACTTCAAGAGTGCATGGACTCCAAGCTCACCTTCAAGTGATCTAGTGGACAAAGTATACTTTGTCCTTGAAGATATTAAAAGTGATGCAGTGCAAATGGCTTACATAAATAGTGACTTGATTTGTAAAATAGAACTGCGGGCAAGAAGATGGTCAAGCTGTTGGAAGAAGAGTATGTTTTTTGTGGTAAGGATGTCTGTAAAATAATTAAGGTTAATTAAATGAGGAGGATGCATAATTTATAGGCAAAAAGCAATTATACAAATGCAGCTAGGTTATTTGTCTAAATGACTCATGGAGCTCTCACTGGCATAATATTAGAAAATATAAAATTTACTGAAGTTCTTAGTTTTACAAAAAAGATGGCATGTACCCCAGTTGACTAGACTTGAGAGTCCTATTATACAACATTAATAGGGTAATTAAGAGTTTCTGAATATATAATCATATGTATATATGCATAAATGTAATCTACAAGGCACATTAGAACGCTAGCAAAAATGCAACCCACTTAACTGAAATTGTGTTCTATATAAAGCTTCTAATGTGAACTTTTAGCATGTTACTGAAGAGTCAAAATTTTGAAACATTTATAACAAAAACAACATGTATTTTATGTAGCATAAAGTGTAGCTCAAAGTGTGTTACATAAAGTTAAAGAGAGAATTACAATTTCAAAAAAGATAGCAAATACAAAGAAATAAATACATACACACAAAATACAAATACACAAATAATAAAAACTGCATGTGTTAATAGTAAATTCAGTTTTGTTTTTAATGGCCATAATGATAATGACCTGTAAACCTGTAAAACACATAGTCTGACATTATGGTCAGATAACCATGGATGAGAGCGAAATGAAAACTCCAGCTGACATAATACAGAAGAAACCTCTAGGTTAGTTACACTGTGAACTCTACACAGCATAAATGTGATGAAGTAATTCATTATTGTTATGTTGTACCATCTTAGATACAGCAGGTCTCATCGATAGATGTAGAATCCACATTCTTTCCAGCATCAAACATCACTGCAAAGCACTTTGATCATGTGGCAGTGGCATAGGATGCCACTACAGTAAACAATTAAAAAAAGTTGGCTTTCAGAATTTTTTAAAAATATTTCATGGTATCAGCCTGGCATATCTCTATTGGTAAATCTTTCCAGGCTTTTGATGCATAACAACAAAATGGTGCTTCGTCAGTTACATAAAACTTTACTTGTCTCATGGGGGAAAATTGGCATTTTACAGAAGCTCTTTAAATAAATAAATACATAAATACAGTATATATCATTACAATTGAGAATGTAAGGGTACAGGCACTCCAAAATGTAAAAGGTAGCCAGTGAAGATTAGATTTGAGTCCATAATAATACCTACATTTTTTACTTTTTCTTCTTGTTTTTATGGCCAGCTGATTTCTAACACCCTTTAAGCTTCTGTAAATAACTAAAATAATTATTTTTTTCCTTGTTCAGTCTGAAATTATTTATCTTCCATTTTGTAACGCTAGTAACAAAAGCGTCAGGGTTATCTGGCACTATATATAAGTAAAGCTTTCCCTGTTAATTGTCAACTCCTTTTAAATATCTGAAACTAAAATTACTTTCTTTCAAGTTAGGCCACCTTATCCCATATACTTCAAAAGTCTAGTGTCACACAAAAGAGCTCATGAGACCAGCTTTCTTCTGGCTCACCCTTACCCCAATTTTTCATAGTGAAGCTCTCCAAATTGGAGGGCACTATTTTTTTTTGCCTGGGCTGATAAAGGAGTGGCAGCTCTCTCTGATATTTTCAATGGCACTGGGCTACAGACATTTTAGTCTTTAAAATCCACTTTGTTTTCTTCTTACTCCTTTTTAAATCTTGTTTCTTCAGCTTAAGTTGTTTCATGCGACTTTTGGAGTGACTGAAACGTTTACTCCCACTTTTTCCTCTCACTTTTTTTCGCTCTTTCCAAAAGCGTCTCCCTTCTTTATGCTGAGTTACACAAAGCCTCCTTAACACTAGGATCCCTGGGATCCCTGAAGCCTACGAAAATATTTATAATACCAGGCCACCTTAAATTCCCTTGCATATCCTCATCATCGCCTTTGTTTTGCAAATGTGTCAATCAGCACTGGCAGCAGGCGGCCTGCTCACCCATCCCACACTGAGGCAGCTGAAGTCAGATACAAAATGCTCACAGCTGAAGTCTGTGTATCTGGGAGATAGATGCCTGGAACTGTATAGGGTAAATAATATATTGTTATTTGGAATACATACATTTCATGTGTGTTCTGTGTCCAAAACAATCAGTGTGAATGTAGCATGACAGGAACTGTGAGGCAGGAAATGTTGAACACATAACTGAAACAGAAGCTTTTTTCATGTTATAGTAAAAAAAGACTAAATGTTGACATGAAGTGTATAATGAGTGAAGACTGTAAGTTTGGATTTCAAAGAAACACTTTCACAAAAGGTATAACAAAACAAGTGTAATGTTATTTAAGAATATAACTGAAGAAAAAGAAATTGTCCAATTTATATGTTGCTGTCAATGTGTAAGAAAAGAGCCCAAGTATCAGTCAATACAAAGAATACATGTCAACTTGGCTGCTGGAGAGGTAAGAACTGCTGTTCAATCCCACATCTTCCCTGCATTTACCATTTTGAGTAGTGAGCTGCTATTATTATTACTATTATATAATAAAAGTATACATTTGATTTGAGTCTGTAACAGGAAGTGTAAATTTATGGTACTCGTAAAACTTTGTGTTTTTATTTTTTTTATTCAGTTTTATTCTCTCAGTCGTGTTCATGCCCCAACGATCTGACACTGTTAGTTTTCAAATAAAGACATGAAACGGCAGTTCTTACCCTTGCACCAGTCAAGTTCACAGTTCCCTTTTGTATCGACTGATATTTTGTCTTTCAGTTTTTTAGTTCTTGAATAAAAGCACACTTGTTTTGGTATACACTTTGTGAATGTGATACTCGGACTATGGTCTTCACACATTATACACATTAGCTTTAGGTTTAGTATGCTTCATGTATTCTGGGAAAAGTATCCACAGTGTCATCATCCACTGGAAATGATACCACTCACAAAATACATTTGTTTTTAAAATCTATGGTAAAAATTTAAGGTAAAACAGTTCATGCAAAAATAGAAAAATAAATTGATGTAGCAAAGAAAGGAAAAGTTCTTGTATAAGAAAAGTTCTGTTTAAAGCTTTTATATCGTTTCATTCTTTAAGTTTGCTCATACAGATGAACCATTTCTACATGGTTAGAAAACTATGTCTGTCCAATTTACATATTGCAAATGGGTCTTTCAGTCCATGATTGCAATAAGCCTATTCCATAACACACTGACTTAATTAACACACTGCATTATAGTTAAGATAGATCTATTTTATATTAACTACAGGGGGTAAAGCCTATACCATATTCTATTGCTATAACAATATATTATAACAATATACTATTTACCCTATACAACTCCAAGCAACTCACACCCAGATAAACACACTTGAGCTCTGAGAATTTTGAGACTGACTTAGACTCCGTCGGTGGGGGGATGGGATACAGGCTGCTTGCAGTTTGTGCTGATCAACACATTTGCAAAAATAAAGATGCTGAGAGCTGCGAAGGAATTTAAGGTGGCCCAGGATTACGACTTTTTCGCAGGCTTCAGGAATTTTTGTGTTAATAACCAAAGATTAGTTTCAGTTGCAAAGAGATAACATCTAACACTACAAAAACAATTACAGTTTGTAATCAATCAGAACCACAGAGATTTCCAAATCCAAACATAAGAGCATATTCCTTCTTCTCATCAGTATATCACTGTTACTCAAGAATTGATTACTTCTTTAAATATAACAGTTTTTTGCACACAATCAAATTTGCAAGTACAACACTATTGTTATCTCCAACCATGCCCCTCAGATCATGGAGCTCAAATCACTATGCCCCATATACTAATGTCACAGCTGGCGCCTTAACCCCCTGTTATTAGCTGGCGAGAACTGTGCAGAATTTATATCCAAACAAACTGATTATTTTTTAGAGACAAATGCATTCTCAGAGGTCTCCGCAGGAATACTCTGGGAAACTCTGAAGGTATGTTTATGTGAAGAGATTATTTCATATCTCTCCCAAAAAAATAAATTAAAAAGCCAAGAATGCATCCGAGTTAATAAGTGAAATTACCAGAATAGATCAAGAACATCCAAATGAAGCACTTTATAGGAAAACACAGGTTTGCAATCAGAATTCAACCTCTTGACAACAAAAGAAACAGCACAACTCATTTCGAAATTGCAACATCATTACTATGAACACGGAGAGAAGTCTAATAAGATCTCAGCTCAACAAATCCACAAGCAGTGTAATAACCTAGCTGCATTTGTAAACCATAAAAATATAATGCACACATTTAGAGAGTACTGTAAGTACTTATAGTCTACTCAGTTTAAAGAAGACAAGACACAACCTAATGTGTTTTTTAATGCATTACAAATGATACAGCTAGACACTCTCAGTCCATAGGAACTGGATACACCTCTGACACTCTTAGAATTACTAGACACTATAAACTCACTTCAGAGTGGGAAAGCTGCTGGCCTTGAAGGCTACCTGCTGAATTTCATAGAATAAATTCAATTATGTCAGCTCCCCTATTATTAGCAACATGTATATAAGGCAGAGTCAATAAAATTCTTCCTCAAACTTTTCACCAAGCATTAATTACTGTCTTTCCTAAGACAAATAAGGACGTATTACAGTGTGCATCATACAGACCAATCTCACTTCTGAATAACTATGCTAAGATATCCTCCAAAGTTCTAGCTAGAAGGACTGACAAAATGCTTCCTTTGGTAATATTGCAAACCAAACCGGCTTTATTAAAGGCAGACCCTTAGCTTCCAATCTTCAACACCTGTTTAATGTAATATATTCACCCATAAAGTCTGACACTTCAGAGATCTTATTATGTTTGGGTGCAGAAAAAAACATTTGATATGATTGAATAGGACTACCTATTCAACACATTGCTCCAATTTGGGATCCACCCAAATAAATGTGCATGGATCAAACTACTGTATACCAGTCCAGAAGTTTCACTTTGTATTAATAACAATATTAGAATGTGGTACTAGACAAGGATTCCCCCTATCATCACTGCCCTTTGCAATTGCCATTCAGCCATTGGCTATTCATTTTCAAAATGCATCTGAGACAAAGGGGATTTATCAGAGAAGGATCTGAAAAGAAAATATCACTATATGCAGATGATATGGTATTGTATATTTCAGACACACAAATCTGTGCCAGTAGTCCTAACAGCACTAGCAGAATTTCAAAAGATATCTGGGCTCAAAATGAATTTGAATAAAAGAATGCTTTTTCCTTTTCTAGTGACAATATTTAAAATCACCTGCATTAACCTGAAAAACAAACTTTCTTTTTACATTACCCCACCTTTTACCTTAAGATGATATTTTATTATATTTATACATGTACTGTATATATTATTCTTCCAAGTAACAAAAGTAAATTTTCTTTAGATAAGGTAGAGAAATGTATAATGTATAATGAACATTGGCTAAGGGGGCCAAGAACAGCACCTGGTTTGTCAATCATATCATCCTGGGCACAGGAGAATGTATTCAGGGTATAAAGGAGAAATATTGAAAATGACACTTGAAGGCTTGTTGACAAACAGCTGTGATACTACTTTGGAAATCAATATTTCCGACTGTAGAATGTAACAATCTGCAATCCATAGTATGTTGGCTGGGAGTAATAAAGCCATAAAGTACATTTTCCTAAAATGCACCTTCTTTTGAGCAGCATCGCTGCATCTCAATAATGCAGCCCTTGTTTTCTCCTCGAGTGGCTGTCTTATCTTTCTACTAAAGAAACCTTTGTACAAAGGTTAAGAGAGAAAATCAGTACAAGAAAAATGAGACTGCAAAAAACAGAAACCCTGGGTGTAAAATCAAAAAGTGGTTAGAATGTCAAGACAGAGAAATAATGCAGAAATCACCTCCAGAATGATTGATATTGGATGGCTTCATTTTTTGCAGAAAAGAATACCAGCAAGCAAGTGCTAAAAATATAACAGGAACACTATATGTAACTGTTGATAAAACAACAACAGTTGTACACATAATGGAAATGGGAAGGGACAATGACGCTGAAGGCTCTTAAGCACAGTTGGTTGAATGTGGGTCTGGCAGGCTACCAGGGGTCCTCAATCCCAGTCCTGGAGAGCCGCAGTGGCTGCAGGTTTTTGTTCTGACCTGGTTGCTTAATTAGAAAGCAATTCTTGCCAATAAAGCACTAACAAGCTATGAAATTAAATTAACTCTGCTATGTCAGGTCATTCTCATATCCTAGATTTTCTTTCCCTTTCTATCATGCAAATGATTTGAAGGCTAAAATGGACGAGTAATTCTCAGTCCTTCACTTTTTTCTCTTCATTTTTCTTCCAAGTATTTAATTAAACCCAATAGTGCAGATAAATACACACAGGTGTAAATGTAAATAAGCTAAATGGAGAAATGCTGCTCTCTCTTGTCATTTGCATGTTATTGATAATAAGGAGCAATTAAAATAGCTGTTTAAGACAAAATTAAGCAATAAGGGCTCAAAATCACTAAAGTGAAGCAGAAGTGTTACTTTAGCAATAAGTGCTTTTTATTAAGCAACTGGGTTGGAGCAAAAACCTGCAGCCACTGCGGCTCTCCAGGACCGTGATTGAGGACCCCTGGGCTGGGCCTTTGAACACACATCTGCTGAAGCACAGACTTTTACCTGACGTTGATGCTAACGACAAGGTTTGTGGGATTACAATTATTAAGTACAGTAAGACCCTGATTAACACTCAAGATACATTCCTAGAACTGGGAAGTGCTGCAAGAAACTGTGGTAAAAGGGGCCAATTTAATACTACATAAATAGAGATAAACACTAATATAAATGTTTACATACTCAAATCATGTTATTTACTTATATATATTTATTGCTTACTTAGGCTTTGTAAACCTATCAGATCAGTGCTTTTCCCCATAAATGACTTTGATTTTTATTTCTTTTTATTTGTATGTGTTTTTTGGTAGTTGTTTGTATATTAGATGTTAAGATTAAAGAAGCACATGCACCAACTTGAGTTTTATCTGCTTTTAAACACCTTAACACATGAAGCTTTACATCAATGGAAATGCTTTTTTTGTTTGCATCTAAGAGATATGTTCACCTTTACTATTTTTTCAAGTCATGGGTACAAAAACAACTATGTTTAAAACAATACATGCAGTAATGGTTGAATACACATATTTCATATGAAGCACACCACATTAATTAATATTAGTAGACAATTAGTAGTCAATAGGCTAATTCTTAAAATAACAAAGCAAATACATTTTGATTTGGATTTGAAGGTTCAGTGTCAGGAACAGCATATTTGCCTTATCTTCAGATCTGATTGGAATGTTAGTGTTGCCTGCTGTTCTGATTGTGCAGTCAGAAAGCACCCTGGTGGCACAAAAAAATGTTCATTCACCTTTTTGAAATGGGGAGAGCAAAGTTTCTTACAGGTAATGAGATACTGAAAGAGCCTTGTTAATTGCATAGTTGTTTGTATTGTTAACCTTGAAGAATGTACTCTTGCTCTGTTTTTGATGAATATGCCTATTCGTGGAATGAGAAATGCATTCTACACCAGAAACTGCCACATTTTGTAAACTTTTCCATATCAATCTCTATGAACAACTTAGCTACTCCACTAGACATACAAAAGGCATTTATTTGTAAAGTAACGTTATGGAGGATCTTGTGACTGTTTTCATGAATTATAACTTTCTGGGAATCGCTTCTGGAAGAGTATGATGGGGAAGAAGAGCAGGTGATATAGCAAAAAACTTTACGTAGCAATTTTTATATGCTAAACTTTTTATTTATATTGCTTTTTTCTAACTGTTGTAAGCAGGATGAGTTTATTTAAATGTGCAGGCTTCAAGGTCACAAAAAGCGCAATTGTTGTGTTAGATTTGTATCTTTTGTTAAAGTATTTCTATGATACTTCAGGCTTCATACATTATATAGTTTATGCCTACATTTTGTCATCTACTAGTAGAATATAAAAAGCGTTTCTGTTTTAACAATGTGTTTACACAGATTACTATAGAAACGGAACAGACATGAAATGCGTGTGTTCCAAACAACGATCTATTATTTCCAGGCTAAAATTCCACTTCACTCCCAGAAAATCAATCAAGGCATGAGCTGGGAGAAGTTTGTGCACGTTCTAAGTCGGTGGGGGGGTTGGAATAGCCGGCTGCTTGCAGCCTGATTTTTATCAGCACATTTAGATGACAAAAGACGCTGGTGGAGAGCTGTGAACGATTTTAAGAAGCGATTTAAGGTGGGACGGATTTAAAAGTTTTTTCGTAGGCTCTGGTAATTCTAGTGTTAACCCTTTACTTTGTCCAATAAATATCATAGCCCTATTGACTAGGTTGCCCTGGTTGTCAGTGAATTTAACACATGTACCTGCATTGGGCCTGACAAAATTTGTTGGGCCTGAAATGATGTAACCATCTGTACCTCTGCAGTTTTAATGTCATAAATTAATGTACACCTTGCTGAAGCAACAATAGCACCCAATTAATTGGATCTAAATATTCTATTTTACTTTTAAAAAATCACCTATTAACCCTGTTACTAGTGGTATATTGGATTGTACTACCCTCCTTCAGCTAGTTTATAATAAACTAGCAGAATACCCGCGCTTCGCAGCGGAGAAGTAGTGTGTTAAAGAAGGTACGAAAAAGAAAAGGAAAAATTTTAAAAATAACGTAACATGATTGTTAATGTAATTGTTTTGTCACTGTTATGAGTGTCACTGTGATATATATATATAGCAAAATACCCGCGCTTCACAGCGATGACATGTGTTAAAGAAGTTATGAAAAAGAAAAGGAAACATTTTAAATATAATGTAACATGATTGTCAAAGTAATTGTTTTGTGTATTTGGTGGCAGCGTCACAAAGTTATTTTCGTCTAGCTGCATCAGAAAATGTACCACAACGTCTGACACGCCTCCTTTTTACTGTTTTCTCACAGCTTGGATTGCTGCTGTCATATATATACACACACACACACACACACATATATACATACATACATACACATACATACATACATACATATATATATATATATATATATATACACATACATATCTTCATATCTACATATCTATATACATATCTACATATACACATATATATATATATATACATACCTATCTACATCATATATACACACACATACATACACACACACAAATTATATATATGTATGTATGTATGTATGTATGTGTGTGTGTGTGTGTATATATATACAGTATATATATATATATATAATCTAGATAGGGGTGTGTGTATATATATATGTATATACACATACATACATATATATACACATACATATACTTGTGTGTATGTTTGTATGTGTCTATATGTGTGTGTATAGCTTTGGTCACTGAGTGCAAGGGAAAAATAATAAAATATAGTCTATAAGTTATTAAACAGTAAAACATTAACGTTTCAAGAAGTACAGGTACACTGATCACTACTGGAGTGGCTGCGGGTAAACTACATTTTAAAGACTGTGTAACACAACAGGTAAGTAACTAACAGCAGCTAAAATGTATATGGATCATCTCTCGGTAGTAGATCCCTTTTGAAAGGCGCTACACGACGGCTGTGGTATAGAAATTACATTTTCTATGTGAACGTTCAAATTTGTGCCTCTGGTAATGTGCCTTACCGCAATTAAAGAAAATTAGTTTTGTGTCCTCTGCAGTGTTAAGAGAGAAAGGCTTTGGTTTGGCATAAAAGGAAAAAAGGTGTAAAGAAAGGGAAAGTTGCCTTTTTCTTTTATATAGTATAGAGAGATGTGTTCGCTGACGCTATGATCGCCTTTTGGGGACAGTCGTGGGTCTTGTGTAGACTGGTGAGACGCCCCGCCATTAATCGGCTGTGATGGCACTGTCAGTCCTCCACTCGTGTGCATGTCTTCATAATCCGAGCTGAGGACCTCATAATCGTATACGTGCAAAAGAAAGTGTGAATCGCCTTAATATTATTTTGCCGTGGTGTAGAAAAGGGGCCCTGTGTTTGCACTTGTCTGGGCTATAGCGCAGGGGGAGGATGAAAAAAATTAAAAGTGCTCACTTTGACTTAAGGCAGAAGCGCAGTCAGCGCCTCAAAGGCCGGCACAGCTATGCACGCGCTGCCTGCTTGACTTTTGCTGGGCAGGAGACCCCTTTGTACACACGTTCATGATATCAAAAGTCTCAGCTCTTTGGAGGTAATTCATATATTATATATATAGCAAAATACCCGCTCGAGCGAGAAGTAGTGTGTTAAAGAAGTAATGAAAAGAAAAGGAAACATTTTAATAATAACGTAACATGATTGACATTGTCATGAGTGTTGCTGTCATATATATGCCTGCCTAAATAAGTCACCCTCGCTTTGCTCTTACCTTATTTACCGTTCATTTAATCATGGCTAATGGCGGAAAAATTATAAAATGGAAGGAGGATGGCTTTACCAAAACAATTATTGATGGCTTAATCGATTATTCATAAAGCTTGAATTGGTGATCTGTTTTTCTATGTTAACCTCATATTTTTTCATACTTCTTCTCAAACTAAGGTGGTGCGAGGGTAAAATGAATCGGGATGCGCTGATCAATGTAATCCAGGAAATCATGCATTGACAAAAGCTCCCCTTTGCTTGTAATGCAAAGTGTGATTAAATGCATTATTTTTAACGTTATGGAGCACATGCATCGAAGCTTCTCAGCTGTGCTTGTGCTAAGAAAAGGAAAGATTTTAAAAATAACGTAACATGATTGTCAATGTAACCTTTTGTAAGTAGTGCCTGGAGGATTCAGTGTGGAGAAACTCTAGAGAGAGCGTGTGTATTAACTTGTGGATTTTTCTGTGAGTATTTGGTGGCAGTCTGATGAAGTTGCTTCGGAAGACGGCGTTAGCCGAGGAGCTCAGCTCAGAGCCAAATGAGATGAATGGGGGGAGATGATGACGTGACTCCCCACCCGCCTTTAACTGTCAATCCCCACAAACACAGTCTCGGAATTTGCATAAGCACACCCCTTCACCTACAATTTTAACTTAGTTACAAAGTGATCAAAACTCGCTTATATCCCGCGCCCTCTCATTAAACTTGTATCCCGCATTACCTGTGGGCATGTGAAACGCCAGCGGTAGCCTGTCTATGAACTTAATTTAAAGTTTAGGTTTACACCTTGCTTTCTTTCCGAGGTAGCAGCACTCATGAATATGGTAGTATATGTCACTCGCTCGCTTCTTATTGTTTCGCTGCCTTCTCAATTATATAATGCATGTTTTCTTAAGCGCTTTTTGGAGGTCTTCCTGGTTTTCTACGCACTGCGTTGACAGTCAGTTCACGTGATTACGTGGGAGGCGTGATGATGTCACACGAAACTCCGCCCCCCACGTCATTGCAGCTCAACTCCATTACAGTTAATGGAGAAAAATACCTTCCAGTTATGACCATTAGGCATAGAATTTCGAAATGAAACCTGCCCAGCTTTTGTAAGTAAGCTGTAAGGAATGAGCCTGCCAAATTTCAGCCTTCTACCTACACGGGAAGTTGGAGAATTAGTGATGAGTCAGTGAGTCAGTGAGTGAGTGAGTGAGTGAGTGAGTGAGTGAGTGAGTGAGTGAGGGCTTTGCCTTTTATTAGTATAGATGAGAAAATGTCACTGTGATATTTGCTCGGACACCACCAGTCGGAGACCACATCTTTATAAACACATACGTTTATTTTTCCCCAAATAAACACAGGATCCAGTCCCGAACAACACACAAAGCACATAGCAATAATCCCCAGAATAAACCTTCTCTTTCACTCAGTCCTTCGCCGCCTCTATTCTCCTCCTGGGAGCTTCGTCCTACTCCCACTCCCGACTCTGGCTTGTTGACTGTTAGGAGGCGGCGCCCTTTATTCCCGCCCAGGTGTATTCCAGGTGGCTGGAAATGATCTTTTGGCCACTTCCTGGTGTGGCAGAAGTGCTGCCCTTTGCCCCTGAAGCACTCAGGGCGTCCATAGCAGGTTCATCCGCCATCTTGCCTGGTGTGGCGGAAGTGACAATTCTCCAGGTCAGATGAAGCTTGAGGCACCCCCTGGCGGTGGCCATGGCTCCAAACAGGCCAAAACCCCTTTTTCTCCTTTACCGTGGTCCTTTACTAGTCCAGGGCAGTTGCTCTCTCGTGACCCGGAAGCTATTATTGTCCCTTTCCGGTCCCTCCAGGCATCCCGGCCAGGTAATGACCCCGGCAATCTGCCACACACACTTAACAATCACTCACACTGCTTAAGTACATGTGTGGAAGAAATTCATAAACAATTTCCAAAACTACCAGTGCTTCAGTATAAATCCTTCTGAAAAAGCATGGCAATGTTTATTACACAATGATGAGACAACAGATAAAGCAAGCCATAAGGCCATGAAAGCTGTGCAAGTGATGCTGAATATAGGCATCACTGACTCTGAAGTGGGGGGTCAGATGTCGAGTTTGAACTAGAGTGGTGCATCATTAGATTCCTGTGATCAACAGCAGTGTTACTTGCCATTTATGAATGTTTATATATCAAGTAATATGTTTCATGATGCCTATTTACTTTTCTTTGTTTTACTCTACTACAATTGCTGTTTTTTTTTTTTAACACTAACCATTTTTTTATTGGGGTGCAATTTCATTTCAACAGATTTTCAATGTGTGTGTCAATATTTGTATCATTCTTCCATTCCACAGAAAGTGTTGATACCTTGCTGCTCTGACTAATATAAGCAAATATAGAGAGTGGATGGATCAATTTACTGTTGTCATACATTTTACCATAAAACCTACTTTCCACTTTTTATTAACCATATTCTCATTTAAAAAAAAATCAGTTTAAATGTATTTAATTCTAATTTGTGTCCATTGAAAATAATAAGTACAGTAATAGTTGGCACTGTTGCAAATTACAGTGCACAACAAGCATAATTAATTGTTGATGCTAGGTTATGACAAATGTGTTCTAGTATTGTTCAGGTAAATAAGACAGGATCTTCAAGATAATCGCTAATTAGTGACTAGCATTGTGTTACATGTTGATTAGCATATTCAAGGAAGAATTTCACTGGACTCTGTAAATGTTACACTAATTACTCTATAAACCTATACAGAAGAATGGCTGTAAATGTTTAAGCATTTATATATACAAGCATGACTTTCTTATTTATTTTATGGGACCATCTGATTTTCAATGAATAAGTGCTGAACAGGTTTTATGCAGAGAAGAGGCACAGTTTTTAATATTTTTTAATTTTATAGCATATTCTAACATTTTATATGAAAATATATGCAAACAAGACGCGGTGTATCAAGACACTTTTGTTTGACCCTCAAGCACTGAACTCTAGTATTAGACTATCTATGGTTTGTTTGGACAGAGCTAGTTTACCTTTTTCAGATGCTTTGTAGTATCATTTCCAGTATTTCTACATTTTGATATCAAAAGCAACATTCTACTACATATTTTGAATTGATGAAATAAATTTTACTATTTCTAAGTAACGTTTATCACAGCTGACTGCTAGGCGAATTAAAAAGTTTATTCTTAATAATAATAACTAGCCGACCGTAGCATCCGGCGGTGTAAGAATAGGAAAGGAAAACGGTGAGAAAGGAATACTTCTTGAAAGACGCAGTTGTGAATAGGTGTTTTGGTGGAGATGACAGATAATGAATCGAAAGATCTAATCCTAGAAAAAGCCACGTACAACTGACAGTGGCTGAAGACTGGTTGTTGTAGATTAACGCAAATCTTTGCAAACGTTTGTCCTCGGGACTTGTTGATAGTCATGGAGAAGGAGAGTTTGAGTGGGAATTGTGTGCGTTTAAATTTAAAAGAGAGATTGGTGTCGGAAGCAAGAAGAGATATTCTGGGAATGAAGATTGTTTCAGAATTTTGGATAGCGATCAGTTTGCTCTCAATAATATGTGTATGCATTCGGGTAATGATGAGTCTTGTACCGTTACAAAGACCTTTTGATGGCATAATATTTCGGAGGAGCATAACTATGGCTCCTACCTTTAGATGAAGGATATGGAGAGGCATGCCAGTTGGTGTGAGGGTGTGTAAAAACTCCTGTGGGTACATTAGTTGACCATTAGGATCGTCAATGACCACAGTATCTACACTCTTGAAGGTCACTTTTTCACCCTGTATAAGATCAAGAACTTTGTTGTTAATATGTAGAGAATCATCATTTGTGACGCTCAGTATTGCTCTTTCAGCAAGTTCTTGTGGAGTCACAGTTGAGAAATTAATATCACGGTAAAGTTGAGCAACTGGGTCTTGTTGTGGTAAACATTGAGAAGGTAGTTCTGCCGTGTCTCCAGTTTTACCTTCCCCAACTTGAAGAAGCCATTGAATAAATTGAGTTTCACTTTTGAGAGCTCTCATATTTTTTGTGAGTTTTAGGACCTTCATTTTGTTCCACAGCCTGTGCATGTTGATGCAAGAGGCAATGGAGAGGGCTCAAGAACTGCAGAAGATAACAGGCAGTATTTGGTAGAAATCTCCACTGAGAAGAATGGTTTTATTACCGAAAGGTGCATTTTGCTGAGTGAGATCTTGCAGTAGTCTTTTAACAGCTTCAAATTCATAACAATGTGTGATTGGTGCTTCAACCCAGATGATAATTTTCGATTCAACTATATTATTGGCATCGTTGGTATTTGACTTCACATTGCAGGTTAATGTTGGTATGAATTGAAGAGGTATTTCAAGTACGGAATGTGCAATAGGGCCACCAGGTAGCAAAGTTGCTGCGATTCCAGTTGAAGCAACCGCTATTGCCACATCACCTCTACCTCTCACAGAATGCATGAGGGTTTTGTATGCAAAGGTCTTGCCTGTTCCTGTGGGGCCGTCAAGAAAGAAACATTTCTTGGAATGAACAGGTGGATTGTATATTGCCTGCAGTACTGTTTGTACGACTGTTCGCTGATCGTCGTTGAGTTGTTGTGTGTAATCTGAAGCTACTTTTTGTTCGCGGAGAATGTCAACACAGATTGGAGTATAAGGTGGGATGAATTCAGTGACTGGGAGATGAAATTGTTGAAGAGTCATACCATAGCACTTGAGTATTTCATTAATTTCCGAGAGAGCGTACATCGGGGAAGTGTCAGTGGAATATTTAGTAAACAGGTCTTCGCACATTGCCAGTTTATGTGTTTGCCATAGGTCCAGAAGTTCTCCAATGGCACAAATGATAGCGAAGAGTTGTCTTATATGTACGGGCATCTTAGTTTGTGTAGCTTCATAAAGAGCGTCATGCCAAATCTTGTCATCGTTAAGGAGACCTAACACTTGAAATGCTGCTTTAAATGAGCTGCATATGTTTACATTTATGGTTCTAAGCTCCTGGAAAGTAGTAGCTCCTGGAAACCGAGTTAAAAGGGTGAGTAAGTAGTAGCGCTCAGAGTTTTGAATAGAGACAATTGGCATTCTACCTATAGAGTTACTTATTCAGAGTTGTCACTTCCACACACAAGCCTTGGAATCTAAAGTAAAATAGTGTGGAATGTCTATATAGTCGAGTGATTTTGCATGAGTATCCAACTTAATAAGGTCAAACCATGCTGTTAGCATGGTTTTACTCGTTGCTTTTAATTTAAGGTTTCTTCTTCGAGACCTTCACAAAACAGGACAGTTTGTTGTTCGTGAAGATGGACAGGTAATCGTATAATTGTGTGAGATTTGTTTGACATACTGTACTCATTAAGATGCCACATAGCTTCTGGAGCACTAACATATCTTCCGTCCAAGAAAGTTGTGATTTCATCATGAACCAAGTCATCGTTAGCATGTTCTTGCTGTAAGGTAACGGAAGCTGCATCATAACCTTTGTGAACAAATTTGTAGAGATATTTGATGGACTTTATAGATGAGCAAACTTCGACATTAATATGTGTATTGAATTTTTTACTCAACCAATGGTTGTACGGAACTATCCATCGATTATTAATTATAAACTTGCCTATTTGTGCAGTTGGCCCTTCTCTTCTGCAGTAGATTGGGTACCCGTTAATGTTCTTGCGTGTGTTCCTTGTTATCTTTCGGGAATCACTTGGTGCAAGTACCATCCTTCATGCACAGCGCTGTTGAGTTACTTGCTGTACCGCAGGGTCCATGTACCATGCATTTAGTAACAATTTCAAATAACTTACGGTCAGTGTCAGGGTTAGGGAGTTCAGCAGTGACATATTTATCAATGTCATTGGTTCTTATTTTAGAATTATTGTGAAGAGTAAACAGCATGTGGGCATGAGGAAGGCCGCGCTTCTGAAATTCGATTACGTAATTATATAAGAGATAACAACCCCAAAAAGAAGTTGCTGTAGAATGTCTCTAAGTAATTCCTGCAGCTTGTATCGTTGTAAATCCTGCCCAGGGTTTTCCTTGAAAACCATTCGCACTGATGCTGTTGGATTGGACTGAGCAATTTCATGCATGTGTTTGAATGATTTAGCGAAGGGGCTTATGGTTCTGAGCATAGAATCTAGCTGGAGAAGTACATTTTCACTCCATGCAGAGTTTGCTTTATTTTGTAAGCGTACCTCAGCAGCTTGCGCTGTGTCAAAAACATACAACTGTCCATATTCTGGAGAGGTAGAAGTGTTAGCGTATAGTGGAGAGATTTGGTGATAAATTTGCCCGTGTATTTTAAAACAGTATGGTCTGTGGCCAGGAGGTTGAGCTACCTGTGCTCCCATGGAAGCAAATACTAGAGAAGAGTTGTATTCTCAAATGTGTTCACGACAATTTTTACCTTCTGATGTTTGCTGTGTAAGAAGTTCTTGTAAAGACACAGGTGGCTCCCGCAAAGGTGGTAAAGCTACTTTATCATCGTGGTAGCACCTCAAGTACTTGTTGGATGTTTGACGCTCAGCAGGCCAGTATAGTGCATGACAGTGTTTGTACTCTTGGATGGGAAGACAGGAATGAGGTGAAGAAGTACCTGTGGTAATGGGAAGATTGTGTGTATGTCTGCTGAGACTGCGTTGGTTTGGAAACATTGCTTTGCAGATGTCACATTGCAAGACTTGTGAATGAGTTTTGTTTTGATGTGTTGTTTGTTTGCAGGAAACACTACAAGAATGTGTTACTGGAGTGGGCGTCAGGTAATTTTTCAGCGGAGTGAATTTTTGTGTGTTTGTGAAGATAGTTCTGCATTGTGAAAAGTTTTGTGCAAGTGTGACACTGAAACAATCTGTCGTTACAGTGAATTTTCTTGTGTTTGTCAAGGCTGGGTTTTGTTTTGAAAGGTTTACCAGTAGACGAAACTGTAGTGTTTTGTGGAATGACTGAGGACTGATGTGTTGGTGTTATCAGACATTATGTGCTACTATGGAGACATGTTCGGAATCGGTAGGAGGGCTTCATAGTGGCCATTGTCCAGTTGTCCTGAGTACAGAAGGTAAATAAAGAGAGTATTTTCAGAATTGTAAATGCAAGGCGGGATCTTGGGGTCGTGTTTGAAGTAAATGACAATGGTAGCATGGAGAATCTCTGAAAGAGCTTGAATTTCAGCTTCACCTCCATAAACTCCAGATGTTGCCATGTATTGATAGTACTCCTGACTTCTTGTGATAACTCGATTTGCGTTAGAAAGAACAACAGGCAGAATGTCTCCAAATCAGTCCTAATGTGATGCAACGAAATCTACTGCCCTATATCGTAGTGAGAGTGCATTGCCTTCCTCAACCATTTGTGTCAAAAAATAATCCACTGATAGGAACAGGCAGTTGCCGGATTGCGGAATAGAGATGATGCTGTACAAAAACCCATCAACAGAGAAGATACTGTCGTTCATTTTATAACAAAGGCTTAGGAAACAACCGTTGCAGTATAACAAAAATAGCAAGGTATATGGGAGGCCGCCATTACCGCCGCCAGGATTTAATTCAGGGGGGTGCACATGGGCGCCGGCAGGGGGGTGCAAGTAGGTGCACGTGCAATTCCTGCAACAACCTGCAGTATTGAAAGATCTTTTAGCACATTACGGCGCGTCAAAACTTGGAACCGATCTACAATGAGTGACGATAGATTAAGTGGATTATGTATGCTTAGTGTACACAAAAAAAGAATAAATAATTGTCCAAAATTTATAGACAAAGTTGTAGACAAGTTTGGACAACAAAAAAGAAGGCTTGAAATGCTCTTTTAGAAACAAAGTGAATGATTGTTTATGTATAGTTGTAAAATGTAAACGTCTAATTGTAATTTAAAAATTTAAAATAAAAACTATTTTTCGTTTTTCTTATTATTGAAAGATTTATTTTTTTTCTCCATTTCCTTTTTTTTCAAAAGCTAGGGGGGTGCACGTGCACCTACTTAGACCTGCCGCGCCATGGAGGCCGAGGCAGCGTGGGGAAGGGTTTGGAAGAGAACAAATAGGAATCAAAAAATGCCTTGTCACGTGTGTGTGGGCGGGACCGGTTTTAAAGAGGAGATGCAGGCAGTGAAATTCCGTGTTGTCTGCTTGTGGGTGGGACCGGTTTAGAAGAGGTGCCGCAGGAATCGAGAAATGCCGTGTCAGCTGTGTGTGGGTGGGACCGGTTTTGAAGAGGAGACGCAGGCAATGAAATGCTGTGTTGGCTGCATGTGGGCGGGACCGGTTTTGAGGTGGAAGCAGGACGAACCAGAAGAGAAATATATATAAGAGTGTGAACCTCGCCCCGGACACAGACAGGCAGACATGTTAACGTCACCCACAAACACATCTTTATTCATCTTTTTCTCTTTTATAATTCCGCTCACCAACCCCAATACTCCTCAGTCCAGGCCCATCCAATGCCTTCTCTTTTCTCCTTTTCCTTTTCTCTCTCTCTCTCTTTCTCTTTTCTTCCCACCGCCTCCTTCCTCCTCCAGACGTTGCCACTCTTCCACCCGACTCTTGTCAATGACTGGAGGGAGGCGGCCCCTTAAATGGGAACCCGGATGGGCTCCAGCTGCTTCCCCGGCATCAGTCCTAGCCACACCCCAGTGTGGCGGAAATGCCGGCTGCGCACCCGGAAGCCGTCTGGGTGTCCCCTGTCGTCGTCTTCCTCCCAGCACTTCCTGGTGTGGCGGAAGTGTTGGGCTCCCGGGATATTCAGGCACCGGGGCGCTGCCTGGCGGTGGCCACGGGTCCCTACAGGGCTGGGCTTCCAAGCCCTTTACCCGAGGCCTCCTGCATAACCAGGACGGACGCCCCCTCTCGGTCTGGAGGAGGCACAAGCCCTCCTCTCGTCCTCCTGGGCGTCCCGGCCGGGGGGGACCACAAGAGATACTAATTTTGTAAATTAACAGCCTTTGTTCATTTCAGCAAGACTACCACAGTTTTTTCTTTCATGCCCTTTCCAATCTGCCTAATACACTCGATCACAGACACATGAAATCGTCTCACTTAAATAAATCCTATGCAACAAAACTGAAGCAAGCCTTTGTCCAAAATTCTCCATAGTAGAATCTGTTATCTTTCAGGTCATAAAACAAGGAAATGCAGAATTCTATACACATCTTGTGAAGAAATCCTCTCCATTATTCTATACTTTGATTTGCGGTATTGGATCCTTCCAGGTAAATGTCAAGGGTTTTGGCTGAATGATTAACACAATGGAAATGCTGAAAGTTTTTGTCATGACCATTTTCAATTCCAAGGTCTCACCTTACAATGCTGGCACAGCATCCTCAACTGCTTCAATGTAATACCCTCCATTTAACTTTGTATCACTACTTGTTGTGTAGTCATTAAGCCGTCAATACAACCATTAATAAAAATGGCATACGGTTTTAGCATGTTGTACAAGTCAAGATGCCAAAAAAAGTTTGTCCCCTCTGAAAAGTAGTTGTGTCGTTGTACGCATGTTGCTTTCCTGATTCACACAGTTCTTGGATCCAGCTCTTTTAAAACCAAGTGAACATCCTTCTTTCTGGCAGACATGCCATTATTTTATGTTAGTGAATGATAAAAGATTATACTGGAGCTTAAACTTTGTAATTTAAAAAAATAACACCATTATCCATTACAACATGTACCACACAGTTAAAGGCTTTGCATTAAAATATTCATATAAAGAATGAAATGCTAACTACAGTGCTATAGTATTGCTACAATGCATGGTTACACACTTTATGGTTTTGTCTTGTAATGTACATTTGTTTTGTGCTGATATAGCACAAGATGAGGAAATGTATTAGGAGGAAAGACGTAACCAGGAGACAAGCAAAGGTTATGACAGGGATGTCTAAAATACAAGCTTCAAAACATTACATAAGTAGCAAAAATCAAAGCAAAAAGGAAAAAAATTGTTACCAAAGTACAAAGAAAATATATTGAAATAAACCATAAGAACCAATGGTGTTATTATGGAGTTTTTATTTAATATATAATAATCTTTTACAATTTAGTATATATATATATATATATATATATATATATATATATATATATATATATATATATATATATATATATATATATATATATATAATGTAGTAATAAAATAGGCAGCAGACCGAAAAAAGTTTGGCGATGGCTATCCCGTATACTGAAAAATCAGCACAGTAAAAATAACACGTTTTACAAAGCGGACTTCACAAATGAACTGGCTAACAAACTGAGACTACTCTATAAATATGGTGGGTATGAAGAGGAGGTGGAGCCAGTGCAGCCAGAAATAGAATTGATGTGTCAAGAAAAGGAATTCTGGGTAGTAGAAATGATGTTATCAGGGTTGGCTGGAAGTGATGTCAGCAGGTGGTCAATCAATGGTGATGTCACTATGAGTCGGGGTCCTCGGCTGGGCTGCAAGGAAATAAGAAGAGAGAGGGTCAGGTGAGAGTGCCAACACTTGGGGCCTCATGTATAAGCGGTGCGTACGCACAGAAATGTATAAAACCTACACTTGACGTAAAGCCACGCACTTTTCCACGATACCTCATACCTTGTCGTACGCAAGTTCTTCGGTCGGTTTTGCAAACTGGTGGCACCCAGCGTCAAAGCAATGCTACTGTTCCTGTGTGGTTACTCCTTATTTTCCTGACGCTGCTTTATACATTAACTGAAACTAACCTCATATTGTTTATTAGTGTAATGTATCTGATTGTAATTAACTTGTAACAATATAATGGTCCAGGGAATAGCCATAGTATTCCAAATACCATAACTGCTTTAGCGTTGTTACTTTAACTGCACCTTCTTCTTCTTTCAGCTGCTCCCGTTAGGAGTTGCCACAGCGGATCATCTTTTTCCATATTACTCTCACTGCACCACTCGGTGTATTTATATCACTGTATCTGAGTGTGAATCACAGCAGCAGCTGATCAGAAAGAGAATTATCAGTATACAGCTTCAAGAACACACTGTCTCAGCCACGGCAAAACGTTTCAAAGCCTTTCCTGTATGGACCTCGCGGTTCAGAAACAGTTTCATCCCAAGAACTTTAAACGCACTCAATCAAGTGCTCCTTGTAGATCTGTTTGTACTTATAAATACAATTAACTCACTGTAAACTTGCACTACAGTTATAATATTACACAACCTGCGCCACTTTATAATAGTACATATTTACATATGATAACGATATCATTTTTAAGATGAAATGCAGCAATATATGTTTATTATATTATACAGATAAAACTTTAACTTCATTTAAATAATCTATATACTTCACTGGGACTGGCGTGAAGGATAGAATAATTAAACATGTACTACGAAGATATTTCAATGTTCCTTAAACGTTTTGAAGAATCGGCACTCTAAGCTTACAGATGGCTTAACATCTATTACTGAGCTGATTGTGTGGCAATCCACCGTGCATAAGATAACATATTGACATTGTACTTTCTCTATTGGGCATAAAGCCGCCCATGAGTACTGCTGCAATAAATAATTTCATCAAAGGTCACACACTATTACTGCGCCGTGAAACCCAAGTTTAATAACGTGCTTTAACTATCATCATGAAAATGATATCACGTATACATCTCAGTATTTTAGTTATTCAGAGAGCTGTAATATGAATGTAATGGATTCTCTTTTCTGTTGGAGGAAGAGAGCCGGTTTAAGAAGCACGTAGTGATTTACACACATAGAGCATATAGAAGATCACATACAAAACAAAGCATTTAACGTGCTATACTTTAATTACGATGTGATTTAAGAAAATGGTTAATTAAATGATTTTAAGATGAAGTTTATGATGTTCTATTTTAATGACAAAATAAAGTACATGATTAAAGTGGAAATTTTGAGATTGAAGTTGACATTTCGTGCTTTTTCCCCACTGTGTGCCTTTTTTTTCTCTGTACCCTAATAAGCTTTCATATGACACTCAGACAGTGGGCTACAACTCGCCTTTTCACGGCGACTTTGATATGTGACTCACTGTACGATTCTGTGAACGTGAGCTTTCAAGTTTCTCCTTTGCCTCCACTTGGTATATGCTGAAATTCTTATATTTTCCCCCATGCTTTTCCCATTGTCTTTTCACAGAAGGCTGCGCTTAAGGGCGATTTATATTGATTTGCATATTCAAAGAGGCGTAAGTCTGGGAGGAGTTGGGGCGTTACATAAAGCACGTGCACGAGCGTTACTTTTCATGCTGATTGATATTTATGTAGCAGAAGAACGTGGAAGTTGGAGTAATGTATCTGAATTTTTCTGTGCGTAAGCACATTTTGGCTTTTGTGCTTACACCATGTTATAGTGCAAGTTCCACGCACACCGTTATACATGAGGCCCCTGGTCTGGCTGACAGATAACACTATTTGAGCTATATATAAATCTATAACAGAATGAATTATTAAACATAAGGAAAAGGACTGAATGTAACTCAAGGGTTAACTAATGTAACTTAAAGCTTAAGAAAATTAGGTCTCTGCCTCATTTTAGAGAAGCTACCAATGTAATTTTCCAAGGTTAGAATGATGTAAATGAGTGACAAACCTCCTTTCAGAAATTGGAGATAAGCTGATGGGAAAGCCCATACCCCTCTCCTTTGAAGTTGTGCTAAAATCATTGGGAGATTCAAAGTGGTGGTCAGAATAAAAAATTACTGGTGGCTTTAATTGATTGGAGGTGGTTATAAGGTTCTCCATATTAAGAGTCAGATGACATAATGTATTAGTTAAGGTGATGTTTGTAGAAAAAGTTTATAAAGGAGATTAACTGTTTAATCGTTAAGATATTTATGCATAACTCTGTGCAAATAAAGAAAGGTTGTGCATTCTCATCTGGAATCCGTAACTACCTTCTTTGAAGAGAAATGTTTTTTCCATGACATTATCTGCAATAGATAGATAGAAACATGACCTTAACCCTAACCCTAAGCCTAACCCTTTATCCTGTCACCTCAATGATGCCACAAGCCATGCACATCTGGCTTATAATCAAGGAAACACATAAAGCATTAATGGCAATTGTATTCAAGCAAAATGTGAACAAAACAATAAAATAAAAATGCAAAAATCTTACAGAAGTATCAAAACCAAAAATAAAAAAAATAACAGTTTAAAATAAATAAAAGTCTAAACAGTGTAAAAAATAAACTTTATAAGACGAAAACATTGTTGCTACTTCTTGTTCAAGCTTTGAAACCATTGTTTTTCTGATAGAAACTGAAATCCTCTACGTGCCACTTGAAGCTTTCAACACTCCTCTGAGTAGTTCTATGAGGTTTTGAGGGTTGCATTATATTGCATCTTATATTGTTTATTTTTTCTTTAAAACATATTGTGAAAGCCACACTTTTATCTGCTAAAACATTTAGTATCCATTCCATCAATGTAGCGTTTAATGGATAGTCAATAGGTGAAAACAATACACTCAGACACGCTCTGTTTAAGTCTGATTTCATAATAGAAAGACACTGCAAGTATGTACCAAACATTGCCAACCCACCTCACGCCCTGCTTTCTGATTTTATGCATTTTCATTTAAAAGTTTAAAAAAACAAAAAAGTTTCTCAAGTCTCACTGCTGTATTTAATTTAATTATATGGTGCACCAGAATTTCATATTGAACTATAAATTTAGTTTTGACCCATTTCCACATAGCCTTACACTTTCTTTTGAACTTACAGACTGTTTCAGTTGTCCATGGTATTTTACTAGTAGAGGTTTTGTTGTTTATTTTATTTTATTTTATTCAGAGGGTACTATTTCAGCTGTGACTCTCAGCTTATTGCTACAATTTTCTGCTTATTAGAAAATGCACTAAATTCATTAAAAATTGGTACATACTGGTCCATGACAGGTACAAAATGGATGTAAATCTGGAATTTGTAGGATATAAAAAAACTGGCTAGTGTGATAAAAAAGAGTTGAAAAAGAAGCTGCAAAGAAAAAAAAAACAGCTGTATGAAGTTTATAAGATTAATAACTCCAATGTGAATCATGGAGCATATGAGAACATCGGGGCAACAATTAAGAAGGATATTAGGGACGATAAAAGGTAAGAGAGGAATGCAGCAGATAAGGTGAAAGATGACCCAAAGAGAGGAGGAAGTGAAGTACAGCAGGAATATTAAAGGAGAATTACAAAATGCAGACAGTGAAATAGCATATGCTCTAAACTAGCATTTTTCTTCACATGTGAGGAAGTTGATAACCTCACAGCAGTAAAAGGGACAACTAACAAGGCACTGAGTGTTTTGGAAATTGTATAGGGAGAAGTACTGCTTAGATTAAATAGGCTGAAATCATCAGAACCAGATAATATTTATGCTTGAATTCTTAAGGAGTTTATTGAGTATATATATAAACCATCCATCCATCCATCCATCCATCCTCTTCCACTTATCCGAGGTCGGGTCGCGGGGGCAGCAGCTTATGCAGAGAGGCCCAGACTTCCCTCTCCCCGGCCACTTCTTCCAGCTCTTCCGGGAGAATCCCATGCGTTCCCAGGCCAGCCGGAGACATAGTCCCTCCAGCGTGTCCTGGGTCTTCCCCGGGCCTCCTCCCGTTGGACGTGCCCGAACACCTCACCAGGGAGGCGTCCAGGAGGCATCCTGATCAGATGCCCGAGCCACCTCATCTGACTCCTCCCGGATGACTGAGCTTCTCACCCTATCTTTAAGGGAAAGCCCAGACACCCTGCGGAGGAAACTCATTTCAGCCGCTTGTATTAGCGATCTCGCTCTTTCGTCACTACCCATAGCTCATGACCATAGGTGAGGGTAGGAGCGTAGATCGACTGGTAAATTGAGAGCTTTGCCTTACGGCTCAGCTCCTTTTTCACCACGACAGACCGATGCAGAGCCCGCATCACTGCGGATGCGCGACCGATCCGCCTGTCGATCTCACGCCCATTCTTCCCTCACTCGTGAACAAGACCCCGAGATACTTGAACTCCTCCACTTGGGGCAGGATCTCTCCCCAACCCTGAGAGGGCACTCCACCCTTTTCCGCTGAGGACCATGCTCGGATTTGGAGGTGCTGATTCTCATCCCAGCCGCTTCACACTCAGCTGCGAACCGATCCAGAGAGAGCTGAAGATCACGGCCTGATGAAGCAAACAGGACAACATCATCTGCAAAAGCAGTGACCCAATCCTGAGTCCACCAAACCGACCCCTTCAACACCCTGGTTGCGCTTAGAAATTCTGTCCATAAAAGTTATGAACAGAATGGTGACAAAGGGCAGCCCTGGCGGAGTCCAACTCTCACTGGAAACGGGCTGACTTACTGCCGCAATGCGGACCAAGCTCTGACACCGTTGTACAGAGACCAACAGCTCTTATCAGGGGTCCGTACCCCATACTCCCGGAGCACCCCCACAGGATTCCCCGAGGGACACGGTCGAATGCCTTTTCCAAGTCCACAAAACACATGTAGACCGGTCGGGCAAACTCCCATGCACCCTCCAGGACTCTGCTAAGGGTGAAGAGCTGGTCCACTGTTCCGCAGCCAGGACGAAAACCACACTGTTCCTCCTGAATCCGAGGTTCGACTATCCGACGGACCCTCCTCTCCAGAACCCCGAATAGACTTTTCCAGGGAGGCTGAGGAGTGTGATCCCTCTATAGTTGGAACACACCCTCCGTCCCCTTTTAAAGAGGGGACCACCACCCCGGTCTGCCAATCCAGAGGCACTGTCCCGATGTCCATGCGATGTTGCAGAGACGGTCAACCAAGACAGTCCTACAACATCCAGAGCCTTAAGGAACTCCGGGCGATCTCATCCACCCCCGGGGCCCTGCCACCAAGGAGTTTTTTGACCACCTCGGTGACTTCAGTCCCAGAGATGGGAGAGCCCACCTCAGAGTCCCCAGGCTCTGCTTCCTCATTGGAAGGCATGTTAGTGGGATTGAGGAGGTCTTGAAGTACTCCTCCCACCGACCCATAACGTCGAAGTCGAGGTCAGCAGCGCACCATCCCCACCATATACGGTGTTGACACTGCACTGCTTCCCTCCTGAGACGCCGGACGGTGGACCAGAATCTCCTCGGCCGTCCAAAGTCGCTCTCCATGGCTCTCCAAACTCCTCCCATGCCCGAAGTTTTTGCCTCAGCAACAACCGAAGCAGCGTTCCGCTTGGCCTGCCGGTACCTATCAGCTGCCTCCAGAGACCCACAGGACAAAAAAGTCCTATAGGACTCCTTCTTCAGCTTGACGGCATCCCTCACCGCGGTGTCCACCAACGGGTTCGGGATTGCCGCCACGACAGGCACCGACCACCTTGCGGCCACAGCTCCGTCAGCCGCCTCAACAATAGAGGCACGGAACATGGCCCATTCGACTCAATGTCCCCACCTCCCTCGGACGGGTTGAAGTTCTGCCGGAGGTGGGAGTTGAAGCTACTTCTGACAGGGGACTCTGCCAGCCGCTCCCAGCAGACCCTCACAACACGCTTGGGCCTACCAGGTCTGACCGCATCTTCCCCACCATCGGCCAACTCACCACCAGGTGGTGATCAGTTGACAGCTCCGCCCCTCTCTTCACCCGAAAGTGTCCAAGACATATGGCCGCAAGTCCAACGACACGACCACAAAGTCGATCATCGACCTGAGGCCTAGGGTGTCCTGGTGCCAAGTGCACATATGAACACCCTTATGCTTGAACATGGTGTTCGTTATGGACAATCCGTGATGAGCACAGAAGTCCAATAACAAAACACCGCCGGGTTCAGATCGGGGCCATTCCTCCCAATCACACCCTTCCAGGTCTCACTGTCATTGCCCACGTGAGCATTGAAGTCTCCCAGCAAAACGAGGGAATCCCCAGAAGGTATGCCCTCTAGCAACCCCTCCAGAGACTCCAAAAGGGTGGATACTCCAAACTGCTGTTGGCGATACGCACAAACAACAGTCAGGACCCTTCCCCACCCGGCGGAGGGAGGCCACCCTCTCCACCGGGTAAACCCCAATGCACAGGCTCCAGTCGGGGCAATAAGTATGCCCACACCTGCTCGGCGCTCTCACCGGGGCAACTCCAGAGTGGTAGAGAGTCCAGCCCCTCTCAAGGAGATTGGTTCCAGAGTCCAAGCTGTGCGTCGAGGTGAGTCCGACTATATCTAGCTGGAACCTCTCGACCTCGCGCACTAGCTCAGGCTCCTTCCCCTTCAGAGAGGTGACATTCCACGCCCCAAGAGCCAGTTTCTGTAGCCGAGGATCAGACCGCCAAGGTCCCCGCCTTTGGCCACTACCCAACTCACACTGCACCCAACCTCCTTGGCCCCTCCCATAGGTGGTTAGCCCATGGGGAGGAGGACCCACGTTACCTCTTCAGGCTGTGCCCGGCCGAGCCCCATGGGTGCAGGCTCCGCCACCAGGCGCACGCCATCGAGCCCCACCTCCAGGCCTGGCTCCAGATGGGGGCCCGTGTCCGGGCAAGGGAAAACGTCGTCCACAGTTTTTATTCTTCATTGGAGGTTTATTGAACCGCTCTTTGTCTCATCCCTCACCTAGGACCAGTTTGCCTTGGGTGGTTCTACCAGGCATAAAGCCCCGGACAACATAGCTCCTAGGATCATTGGGACACGCAAACCCCTCCACCACGATAAGGTGACGGTTCAAGGAGGAGTTATATATATAAACCCTTGACACATATTTTTAGGAAGTCACTGCACACTAGGTAAATTCCAAAGGACTAGAAAATGGCATATATTATCCTGTTACATAAAAAGGGTGACCGGGCACATCCAAGCAACTTTAGGTCAGTAAGCGTAATGTGCATCACAGGTAAATTAATGGAAGAAATTATTAAGGGTAATATAGAGAAACTAATGGCAAGAACAGTTTTACTGAACAGTCAACATGGGTTGAGAAGATGGAGGTCATGTTTTACCAAAATACTTGAATTCTATGAGGAAGCAACTAAAGGATAGAATCAAAATGGACCATATGTCTCACACACAGGAAGCAGAGGATTATAGTATAAGGAACCCTATCAGAATTGGCTGATGTTAAGAGTGGTGTTACACAGGGGTCAGTGCTAGGGCCACTGCTATTTTTCCTATATATAAATGATTTGGATAGGAATATAAGTAACAACTGGTAACATTTGCAGATGATACCAAGGTAGGTGGATTGGCAGATAATCTTGAATCCATTGAATCATTACAGATGGACTTGGATGGCATACAGGCTTGGCCAGATTTGTGACAGATAAGATTTAATGTAAGTAAATGTAAAGTATTACTCATAGGAGGGAAGAATGGTTGGCTTGAAATCACAATGGAAGGCCTGAAAAATTGAATATATGCCTTATAATAAGGATTTAGGAGTTGTAGTGAACTCAGCACTATCAACTTCCAGACAATGCTCAGAAGTAATTAAGAAGTCTATCAGAATGTTAGGTTATATAGTGCAATGTGCAGATTACAAGTCCAAGGAGGTTGTACACAATCTTTATAACACATTGGTGAGGCCTCATCTGGAGTAATGTGGACAGTTTTGGTCTCCAGACAACAAAGAAGACATAGCAGCTCTGGAAAACATCCAGAGAAAAGCAACTATGCTGATTCCTTGGCTACAGGGGATGAATTATAAGGAAAGATTAAAATAGCTGATCCATTTCTGTTTAAGCAAAAGAATATTAAGAGGAGACATGATAAAAATGTTTACAATTATGTAGGTAATTATTATAGTGGATTGTGACAGTTATTTTCAAATGAGTTCATCAGAACACAAGGGCACAGTTGGAAAATTGCTAAGGGTAAATTTCACACAAACTTTAGAAAGTTTTTCTTTACACAGAAAACCATGGACACGTGGAATAAGTTGACAAAGAGTGCTGTAGGCAGTTGGACTTTGGGAACTTTCATAACTTGATGTTATTTTAGAAGATTAGGGGGCTCCACCCCCTGCTCGCTTCGCTAACCCACCCCCATGTTTGGTTCACTGGATATACAATTTAAAGAGATTATTTTCATGGGAATTGTTACATATGCACTATTTTCACTTTTACTTTAAAAACTTTTGTAAAAACAATTCTGGCCCCGGGCGTGGTTACATTTGTTTCTCGCAGGACGTATAATGCTGCTCGTGTTGTGAAAGGGGGGTGGCTGAATGCACGCTAAGGATATGCCGTTGGATCATCTGCTGTCTTTCTGCTGCTTGTGAGCTGCCTGTTCTGCTTGTTGCATATCATAGTTTTACAGTAATAGCTGTGAGCACATGATGTGTATCTGCCAAAAGCAATCCAACAACTGCTAGGTTAGATGTCCGTGGACTTGTTTTAAATGATGGCTCACTGACTTGTCTCGCGTGTCATTGTAAAAACAATACTTGTCCTTTATTTCTGGCCCCGGGCATGGTTAAATGTCTTTCTCGCAGGATGTATAACGCTTCTCTTGTTGTGAAGGGGGGGCAGCGTCGATCATTTTAAAGCCTGTACAGCTGCTGTCCTTTTTGCCACTTCGTGTCTCTGTTGCTTGTGTTGTGATCGCTTCTCCGTGATCATAAATATACACCTGTGTTTTTTTTTAATGAAACTTGTCATTGCTTTAACTGTTGCGGGACCACAGATTCTCATAGCGTATGGTCCATTATTGTGTAAATCTACGTTTGGTGAATTGAATGATGCGAAGGCGAAAAGACATTGTTTTCTCCTCTTTGCCTTTTATTTCTGACCTCGCTTTGTCCTGGTCCTGATGATTAATTTCCTTTTTTTTTGCGCTAATGTGATCTTTACTATCTTTTCTTTGATACTGTAGCGACTGACGTAATAAAGTGTCACAGAAGTTTTACATGAACAATCGCTGAATTCGTAACCCCAAACACAGCTTTCTAGCACTCTTTCCAACCCTTCTTCCCCCGGGTCTCGCCCAAATTTACCACATCAATCAATACCCTGCTATCAGTCTTCCGTGCTGTACTCCACCCTCCCTCAATCGAACCTAACAGTCACTTAAAACAAAAAAGGCATCAACCTGGCTGGGTCGCTATAATAATTTTGAATTTTACTGCTTTCATATTCTTTACCTTTCTCTGCATGTGTATCGCGCCATCATTTGTTTGAGCCTTTCGAATTCCAATGCTTTCATAATCTCTTATCTGCCTTTCTTTCTCTCCAATGTTTTGGGGTCTCTTTTCTCCGCCCTGCTCTTTCTTCTTTGCTTAGTCGTTGACGTTTCATCTAGAATGTGTTGTCCTTATATGCTTTATATGTGCTGAGAGCACAGGATCTGTGTGTGCTACGTGCCTTTACATGGCTGAGTGTTTTCTGGCTGTGCTCTCTTATTTGATATTGTTTGCATCTCACTGGTCTTTTAGGTGTCTTCCGAGAAGATCACATATCGTTGCCTTGCTTTTCCTTTCCAGGATTTTTTTTATAATAGAGAGATTTATGTGGATAGGATTGGCAGGCTTTGTTGGGCTTAATGAGCTGTTCTCATCTAGATTGTTCTGATGTTCTAATGCTATTCATTATTAGCAAATCTAGTAGAGGCTGCATCAGCAGAAAGGCATCTTCTGATATTGTGCTGCACCTTAGTTCTGGTCACTGGTGTTGTTACATCAAAGAAAATACAGAAATTATCAGCTCAGGACCAGCATCACATCAAAGTTCTGTCCTGAAATAACAAAATCTAGCATGTGGTAGATGACAATACCCTATTGTTAATTCTCTTACATTAGTTATTTAACCTTAATTAATTTGTTATTACTTATATTTTTACATATTTTGTATAATTTTAATATAATGCTTACTATTGCTTTCATTTAAAATAATGATTTTCGTTGACATTTATAAAGTCATATATTTATGTTTATTGTCCTTGTATATTCTACTTAATGCATAGATAGCCTCAGATTTTAGTAACTAAGCATTTTACTACATATTGTATTATGTGTTGTCACACACGTGCGAGTAGGAGGCAGCTAAAGGGTCTGAGTAAGTGTAATGAAACATCTGACCAGGGGCGGCGCCTCAGAAGACGTCACTTCTGAAGCTGGCCCCTTTGATGACGTCACTTCCGCAGCTGGCCCATTTGATGATGTCACTTCTGTTTCCGGTCCCTTTGCTGACATAAGTTCCTCATCAGACCTATAAAGCCTCCATTTTGGGCTACTATAGCCAGTTCTGTTGTTGACTCTGTTCTATGCACATCATGCTTCAAGCTTACAGCAGACTATGAAGTTCTTTGGATTCATATACTCATATATTTAAATATAATTGCAGCCAGATCGAAAACACTAACAAACTTGTCTAAAATTCTAAAGAAAATGCAGAGAATTGTCCAATAAACCAAGCTGCAGTCTTAAAGAGGATCAGCTAGGCATCAGTGGGCATATATTAACAATATGCCAAGTATTTTTCTTAGAGAATTAACAATATAGGAGCAAATATACTGCTGACCTCAGGAGCAGTAACAGAACCCTCCTTCTAATGCATCCTTATGTTAATTCCATTAAAAGGAAATAATTGACTTTGCATAATAATTGCTCAAATTAAACCATCAACATACAGCCTTGATCCAGTCTCAATAGACTTTTTAAGGAAGCTTTTGCTTTGTTTATTTGGAAGCAAAATTGACATTGTAAATTCCTCAATTCTCTATTTTTGATATGCTTTAAAAATTGTGGCTAATCAATTTAGACTGTAAATAAAACTCAACAAAAATTTGTGTTTTTAAAGTGTTAAATGATTGTTTTAATGTAATTAATTATCTATACTAATAAAAGGCAAAGCCCTCACTCACTGACTCACTGACTCACTCATCACTAATTCTCCAACTTCCTGTGTGGGTGGAAGGCTGAAATTTGGCAGGCTCATTCCTTACAGCTTACTTACAAAAGTTGGGCAGGTTTCATTTCCAAATTCTATGTGTAATGGTCATAACTGGAACCTATTTTTCTCCATATACTGTAATGGAGTTCAGCTCGATTGCCGTGGGGGGCGGAGTTTCGTGTGACATCATCATGCCTCCCACGTAATCACGTGAACTGACTGTGAGCGCAGTATGCAGAAAACAAGGAAGAGCTCCAAAAAACGCTGAAGAAAACATGCATTATACAATTGAGAAGGCAGCGAAACAATAAGAGGCGAGCGATTGACACATACAAACATATTCTTAAGTGCAGCTACTTCGGAAACAAAGCACGGTGTAAACCTAAAATTTAAATTAAGTTCACAGACAGGCTGCCGCTGCCGTTTGTCATGCTCACGACTAATGCGGGATACAAGTTTAATGAGAGGACGCAGGGTATAAACGAGAGTTTTGATCACTTTGTAACTAAGTTAAAATTGCTGGTGAAGGGCTGTGCTTATGCAAATTCCGAGAGACTGTGTTTGTGGGGGGATTGACAGTTGAGGTGGGTGGGGGAGTGACGTCATCCTCTCCCCTCCCATTCACCTCATTTCGCTCTGAGCTGAGCTCCACAGCTAACGCGGTCTTGCGGAAGCAATTTTGTCACGCTGCCACCAAATACTCACAGAAAAATCCACAAGTTAATACACATGCTGTCTCTAGAGTTTCTCCACACTCAATGTATTCCTCACATCCCCGTTACACCCTCTGATGTCCCATTTCAATTCAGATGCCTCCAATTTCCAGTAAGGCTCTGCTTCGCGATGAGAAGTAAGAAGTCTCAGGGACAGACCCAACAAAAGGTTGCCATTGATTTCAGGCAAGATTGCTTTTCTCCTGGACAACTATATGTTGCATTCTCAAGAGTGAGCTCGCAGCTTCGGTCATATTACAACCAGAGTGCTGAACTGACAATGTGATATATAAAGAGAACTATAATAATCGTAATAAACGAACAATAAAACAGCGGAGAACCCATGGATTAAATAAAAAGGCAGCTTTCTTGGCAAAGCAAGGAAAGAGGATGGCTTTATATGTCGTTCGTTTATAAACAGCGGAGAAGCTGTGTAAAGGCTGCTTCACAAAAAGCCAGTGGAGCGCCTTATATGAGCAGGCAGACAGCTAAAGAAGGGAATAAATAAATATCTCTAATCGTGATAAACGAACAAAAAATAGCGTACAAGCCACGGATTAAATAAAGGAAATGGGTACCTGAACAGTACAGTAAATCTCGAATAGCTACACAATAGCTATAAGAATCGTAATAAACGAACAATAAAACAGTACAGAACCGCGAAGAAAGGAGAAACGACGGCCTTATATGGCGTTCGTTTATAAAGCAGCAGGGAAGCTGTGTGAAGGCAGCTACACAAAAAAACAGCAGAGTATATTCCTCGCATCACCGTTATACCCTCTGATCTCCCATTTCAATTCAAATGCCTCAAATTTCCAGTAAGGCTCTGCTTCGAGATGACAATTAATAAGTCTCAGGGACACACTCCATAAAAGGTTGCCATTGATTTGAGGCAACATTGCTTTCCTCCTGGACAAAACTAGACGTTGCATTCTCAGAAGTAATCTCAGTGCACAGCTTGGTCATATTACAACCGGACTGCTGAACTGACAACGTCGTATATGCGGGGATTTTGCTATATACAGTATATATATGTAAATATATATGTATGTATGTATGTATGTTTATATATATATATATATGTAGATATGTATATATATATATGTAGATCTGTATATATATATATGTATATATGTGTCTTTGTGTATATATATATATATATGTGTGTGTGTGTGTATATATATGTATATTTATCTATATGTTGATATGTGTATATATTGTGAGCTGGAGGGCTGATCGCACCCCAAATAGAGACAAACGCCCCTGGAAAAACCACAAAGCCTGAAACACTGACTATCCTCACATTGCTCCTTATCCTTGAACTATAACGCGTAATACAAGCCTCGCGTGGTACTCCGCCGACATAAAAGCCGTGCGCAGAGCCTGTCAGATTTGGAATTGATTGTTTGCTTTTATCTCTCTCTCTGCTCCTAGCGGAACTGTCATCTCTGACTTGTCATGGAGCACGTTTAAGCTCATGTGTTAGCAGTGTTTGAATAAAATCCTTCTTGTTTCTACGACCTCCTGTGTCTCTGTGCAAATCTGTGACCCAAGCGTGACAAGTGGTACCAGGAGTGGTTGCACAGATGGATGCCGCCGAAGACTTATTTCAGAGGTCTAAAACTTATGCACTTAAAGACTGGAAACTAAACATGGATGACCCAATCCGTGCGCAAATTCAAGATTTGATACATAAAGTGTACTGCTGGTTTGAAGGAGACGTGATGGAAACAGTTGTCGTGAATATATTACTGGCCGGCATACCTGCAGTTCTTCGAGATGAATTTCTACATCATGATATTAAATCATTAACGATTATGTCCAGACGATTAGAGGGTTCACAGTCCGATTGGAGAAAGAGCGGTGGATTTCGTGCTGCTTCACAACCTGTGAACGAACGTCCAGGACATTCTCGTCACTTCGATCGACAAGCTGCAGGACCTGAAAATTGAATGGGGTCAGGTAGGACCCCGGGAAATCCAGTCCTAGATGAGATGCCTGTTTCTGAGGAGACAACGGCAACAGCGGGCCGAGGAAACCGTGGACACTACAGATCACGTCGAGGTGGACGTCGCAGAGGATATTTCGGAAGCGGAGCCGACCGTAGATGTTTCTGGTGTGATCAACTCAGCCATTTGGCAAGAGAATGTCGCTTGTCTCCAGCTCATTCAAAGATAGCACATAGGGAAGCTGTTTTGCATCTGGCACATTCACACATCTTGGGGGGGTACCTCGGTGCCGACAAAACTAGAGACCGGTTATCAAAACAATTTTATTGGCTTAATATGGGAAAAGATGTTGAACGGTTTTGTACTTCATGTCCAGACTGCCAGATCGTCTCTGCTTATAAGCCTCCTCGGGCTCCCCTTTGTCCTATGCCCATATTGGAAGTTCCCTTTCAGCGTGTGGGATTAGATATTGTGGGACCTTTACCTAAGACTAAGGATGGGTACCAATATTTGCTGGTGTTGGTTGATTATGCAACACGATATCCAGAAATGATTGCTGAAAAGGCCAACTCTTCAACTGTAGCCAAAGCACTATGTGATACTTTTACTCGTATTGGTATCCCTAGAGAAATCTTAACTGATCAAGGCACACCTTTCACTTCTCGCATGATGAAACAATTGTGTGACAGCTTTGCTATTAAGAAACTGAGTACTACTGTTTACCATCCTCAAACGAATGGTTTAACCGAGCGATTTAACAAAACTTTGAAACAAATGATCAGATGAGTTGCTCATAATGATCCCACAACCTGGAACACTGTCCTACCTTTTGTTTTGTACGCGGTGCGAGAATCACCACAGGCGTCCACTGGCTTGAGTCCCTTCGAGATGTTATTTGGCAGACGGCCGCAAGGTGTCCTGGATGTGGTACGTGAGGAATGGATAGGGAACGAGAGAGCAGCTAAAGGTCCAAGCTTTGCAGATCGACTAATTTCGTTGCAAGACAGAATTTCTATGCTTTCCTCTATTGCTGTGGAACACCAACAACGAGAACAGGAAACTCAGAAGCGTCTTTACGATAGGCGCAGTAACCTCTGTAAATTCAAACCTGGCGATCGTGTTTTGGTACTGGTTCCCTCGGATCCACACAAATTCTTAGCTAAATGGCAGGGCCCGCCATTATTGAGGAGCGTATGAGTCCAGTAAATTACAAGGTTAGAATACCAGGCCGGCGCAAACCATTCCAGATTTTACACATTAACCTCTTGAAGGAATGGCACGACCGACAAAAGGTTAACACTTCCTTGGCTGCTGTTTCTCAGACCGATGTTACCATTGGTAATGATCTTACTGACACGCAAAAGACAGAACTGTTATCTTTGATAGAACGGAACACTGATGTCTTTTCAGATTTACCAGGCAAGACTAACATTACAAAACATAAAATTACCACTGAACCTGAAGTTCGTGTACAGATGCGCCGTTCGGATACCGAAGCGCGAAATATTGTGCGCAAAGAGGTAAAAAATGCTGACACTGGGTGTAATTCGTGAAAGTAGAAGTGACTGGTGCAGCCCAGTCGTATTTGTCCCAAAGCAAGACAGTTCGGTTCGGTTCTGTATCGATTTCAGATGCTTGAATAAGGTCTCTAAATTCGATGGTTATCCCATGCTCCGTGTCGATGAACTGTTGGAAAAACTGGGTCAGGCGAGCTATATCTCCACGCTAGATCTCACGAAAGGCTATTGGCAGGTGCCTTTAGAGGCTAGCAGTTGTGAGAAAACGGCATTTGCGACTCCTGACGGACTCTATGAATTTACAAGACTCCCGTTTGGTCTTCACGGGGCACCTCTAACTTTTCAGCATGATGGATCAGATCCTGCGTCCTCACTCTGAATATGCTGGGGCATATCTTGACGATGTCGTGATTTTTAGCAATGATTGGAAAACACACTTAGAGCGGCTTCAAGCCGTTCTTGGAAGCTTGAAACAGGCTGGCCTTACTGCTAACCCAAAAAAATGTAAACTAGGCATGTCTGAGACACATTACCTAGGCTATTCTATGGGCAAGGGTTTACTTAGGCCACAATTAAGGAAAATAGAAGAAATGCTTGCTTATCCGAGACCTGGGACACAGAAGCAGGTGCGCGCTTTTCTGGGGCTTGTTGGTTACTACAGAAGATTCATTCCAAATTTTGCACATAGAGCTGCTCCCCTTACAGAACTTACTAGAGGTAAGAAAAACCGACCTATCTTTTGAACAGAAAATTGCAAACGTTCTTTCAGCGATTTAAAAAAAGCATTGTCTTCTTACCCGGTTCTAAGAAACCCGGATTTCACAAAAGATTTTATCTTGCAAACAGACGCAAGTGCGTTTGGTGTGGGCGCAGTGTTGTCTCAGATTTTTGATGGAGAGGAACATCCAATCACATATTTAAGTAGGAAATTATTACCTAGGGAGCGTAATTATTCTACAATTGAGAAAGAATGCTTGGCAATCAGGTGGGCTGTGGAAGCACTTCAATATTACTTGTGGGGACGAAACTTCACTTTGGTAACTGATCATGTACCAACAGAAAGATACAAACTCTCGTCTAATGAGATCGTTTCTGGGTTTACAACCTTATAGTTTCACAGTAAAGCACCGACCAGGTTCTGAACACGTCAACGCAGACGTATTATCACGACTACATGAACATGAACTTGGTACAGAGAGTCGCTTGATTCACACGAATGTGAATAAAGCTGAGGGGGAGGGTGTGAGCTGGAGGGCTGATCGCAGACCAAATAGAGACAAACGCACCTGGGAAAACCACAAAGCCTGAAACACTGACTACCCTCACATTGCTCCTTATCCTTGCACTATAACGCGTAATACAAGCCTCGCGCGGTACTCCGCCGACTTAAAGCCGTGCGCAGCGCCTGTCAGATTTGGAATTGATTGTTTGCTTTTATCTCTCTCTGCTCCTAAGCGGAACTGTCATCTCTGACTTGTCATGGAGCACGTTTAAGCTCATGTGTTTGCAGTGCTTGAATAAAAATCCTTCTTGTTTCTACGACCTCCTGTGTCTCTGTGCAAATCTGTGACCCAAGCGTGACAAGTGGTACCAGGAGTGGTTGCACAGATGGATGCCGCCGAAGACTTATTTCAGAGGTCTAAAACTTATGCACTTAAAGACTGGAAACTAAACATGGATGACCCAATCCGTGCGCAAATTCAAGATTTGATACATAAAGTGTACTGCTGGTTTGAAGGAGACGTGATGGAAACAGTTGTCGTGAATATATTACTGGCCAGCATACCTGCAGTTCTTCGAGATGAATTGTGCAAATCTGTGACCCAAGCGTGACAATATGTATATATATGTGGATGTGTATATGTATATATATATATAGATATGTGTATGTGTAGATATGTGTATATGTAGATATGTTTATATGTGTGTGTGTATATATATATATATATATATATATATATATATATATATATATATATATATATATATATATATATATATGACAGCAACACTCATAACAGTGACAAAACAATTACATTGACAATCATGTTACGTTATTTTTAAAATGTTTCCTTTTCTTTTTCATAACTTCTTTAACACACTACTTCTCCGCTGCAAAGCGCAGGTATTTTGCTAGTTTAACTAATAATCTAGAAATGTCAAAGGTTTTAGTGCTAATCATAGCACTAAATGTGCTTTAAAAAGTAATAAATGACAGAAGAGTTAATACTGAAACAAAAAGCATGTCTGTTCTTGTAGATCTGGGTCCTAATCTTGACAATGCAGATAACAATATACTTATTTACCAGTAAAACAATGAGTTGACCTCTCTGGCACTACCTGATGCTGCTTTCAGTTCCATAAGAATGCAGAATATTCTTTGTTATTTAGACCTCTATCAATCAGAAATACTGCAGTGATGTTGAGTATGGTGTATGGCAAGGATCAATCCTTGGTCCTTTACTATTCTCATTATACACACTCCCCTTGTGTATGATTGTCACACTGAAAGAAAAGTTCCTTCAAAGTCTGTCTAGCATCACCGAGTGGATGAAAAACTATGATTTGATCAGAAAACGTAACTATGTAATCTTACAAGTAAAGGTAGAGGTGAAGACATGTAGTTGATTCCACCTAAACTCCAAAAACCTCATTGTTCAGGTTAAAAAACAACAGTTTTTTAATTTAGGAAACAAAGTACATGTTACACCTTTTCTTTCATTGCAGGAATCCTCTATTTTTAGCTGATTCAATTAAGGTAATGTACAGGATTGCCACAAAATGACATAAATAAGTTACAGATTATTTAAAATGCAGAAGCAAACTATTTAAAATGCATCTAAAAACTTGGCATCAGAGCACCAGTGTTATCAGCACATCACTGGTTAGTTTACATGAGGGAGTACCTTTTTTCATAATGATGCACAGCATATGGTGTTAAACATCCTATTCCTCCAGAGCTGAACAACCAATAGTGCTGGAGCTAAGCTAATGGCCAGAAGATGGAGATACAAGCCTTTTCTTTCATCAGTCCTTATGGGGAATGTCAACTCTGTGCTTAACAAATGTGAGGAGCTGGAGGAACTTGTAAAGAACTAGCAGGTATTTCATGAGTGCAGTCTAATGTGTTTTACCGAAACTTGGCTGACGAATAACATCCCAACTCCTGTGTGGAATTACCTGGCTTCACTATCGTATAAGCTGACAGAGACGCAAGATCGAGTTGAACGGAAAGAAGTGGGGCACTGCCAGTTTTTGTAAACAATAGATGGTGAAGGAGAAGATTTGATGTTGGGATATTGAACTTTTGGCGGTCAATCTGAGACCTTATTATGTACTGAGGGAATTTTTCTCATATCATCACCATTGTTGTTTATATTCCTCCTGGCATGTTGCGAGATTGCAGACCCAACACTGATGTTTTTGCTATATCAGAGGATTTCAGTCATGTCAACATTTCTTTCCACTTGACTGGTTTACACAGTATGTTGTCTTTCCCATGAGAGAAAATAAAACACTGGACTTGTGTTATACCAACATCATACCACAGTACTTCTGCATTACCACTACTTGGTAAATCAGACCACAATCTGATTTATACAGGGCTAGCATACAATCCTTGTGTAATTAGGCAGCCTGTAACTATCCAGTCATTCAGGAAGTGGACACCTGAAGCCAGAGATTCTCTTAGGGACTTCTTTGAGTGTACAGGTTGGAATATACTGCAGGAGTCACAGGAGAATGGTACAGACGCTGACATTGAAAGGGCAGCTGACTGCATATCGGGCTATTGTTGTATTAGCAAAAACTCTTCAGTGTTTTACCAACAGTAAGATTACCAGTAACATCAAGAAACTCTTTAACCAAAAAAGATGGCTTTCAGGGCTGGGGTTAGGGAGAAGCTCAAGCTGGTACAGCACAACCTGAAGAGGAGCTTAAAGTAGCCAAAAATGGACTATAAAGGAAAGTTGGAGATAAGGCTTCAACATAACAGCATTAAAGTGGTGTGGAAGGAAATGAAGACCATTACTGGCTATAATGAAAAGAGGAGCCAGGTAACAGCAGGTGATGAGGACAAAGACAATAAGTTTAACCTTTTTACAACAGGTTTGACATGGCGTCCAGCACCGGCTTGGTGGGTCATTCTCTGACCCTGACGTTGTTGCTGCAACATCTGTTACATCAGGCCCCACTCCCCTGCTCTTCACAGGTGAGAGTGCAGCTGAGGAGGCTACGCCCTGGAAAGGCAGCAGCTCTGGATGGTGTGTGTCCCAGAACTTAAGGAGTGTGCATATCCACTTGCTGAGCCTCTACTGATATTGTTCACCCTGAGTCTTCAAGGTGGGAAGGTCCCAGCTCTGTGGAAAATATCATGTCTTGTGCCGGTTTCCAAAGTTGGGAGACCGACTGAAATACATGACTAAAGACCGGTAGCCCTCACATCTCACATCCTGCAGACACTAGAGGGCTGCTTCTGCGTCACCTCAGACAAGTCCAGCACACAGTGGATCCCATGTAGTTTGCACACCAGGAGCACGTTGGTGACTCAGTCCCTTTTGGTTGAACTGGGAGGTTATCTGGGGATTTTGTTTTTTTATTTTTCAAGTGCATTCAACACCATCCAACACTCTGTTCTTAAAGACAAACTGGACAGGATGGGTGTGGATTCCACCTTCATGTCCTAGATTCATAACTACCTGACTGGATGACTGCAGATTGTCAAACTGGGGAACTGTGTCTGTGGGATGGTAGTGAGCAATGTTGGTGCCCCACAAGGGACTGTTCGGGCCCCATTCCTGTTCATATTATGCACAGCAGACTTAAATATAACTCAGACTTTTGCCACATTTAAAAGCACTCTGTTGTATTTGTATAAGGAGTGGGAGGAATGGGAATATAGGGATCTGACTGGAACTTTTAGTGACTGAAGCAATAAGACCTGCCTGGTTCTGAACACAATTAAGACCAAGGAGATGATTGTGGATTTCTGTAGGTCTAAGCTCCCCCTAACAGCCTATTAACATCCGAGGGGAGGACATTGAGGTGGTGCAGATTTATAAATATCTAAATGTTCACCTTAATGACAGACTGGACTGGTCTGTGAAGACAGATATCCTCTACTGGAAGGTACAGTTCAGGCTCTTTTCCTTAGAAGATTCAGATCATTCAGCATATGCAGTGAAATGTTGTCATCTGGACAAGATGGTGAAGAAGGCCAACTTGGTGTTGGGAAGAACTGTGAACACAGTGGCAATGGTGATGCAAAGGAAAGGAAGGTAAAGGCCACCCTTGACAATAGCAGTCACCCTCTCCACAACATTTTGGCAGATCAGAAAAATAAACATAGCAGTCATCTTCTCTGACTGTGCTGCAGAAATGAACACTTTAGGAGATTATTTGTTCGTACTGTGGAGAGATTTTATAACTTTTTTGTCAACACAAGTGATTCATGACCTGGGGCCTCATGTATAAACGGTGCTTACGCACAGAAATGTTGCGTAAGAACTTTTCCACGTTCAAATCGCGATGTATAAAACCTACTCTTGGCTTAAAGCCACGCACTTTTCCCCGGTACCTCATACCTTGTCGCACGCAAGTTCTCTGCTCGGTTTTGCAGACTGGCGGCACCCAGCGTCAAAGCAGTGCTACTGTTCCTGTGTGGTTACACCTTATTAACTTGACGCTGCTTTATAAATACACTGAAACTAACCGCATATTGTTTATTAGTGTAACACATCTGATTGTAATTAACTTGTAACAATATAATGGTCCAGGGAACAGCCATAGTATTCCAAATACCATAACTGCTTTAGCGTTGTTACTCTCACTTCTCCTTCTTCTTCTTCTTCTTCTTCTTTCAGCTCCTCCCGTTAGGAATTGCCACAGCGGATCATCTTTTTCCATATTACTCTCACTGCACCACTTGGAGTATTTATATCACTGTATCTGAGTGTGAATCACAGCAGCAGCTGATCGGAAAGAGAATTATTGGTATACAGCTTCAAGAACACGCTGTCTCAGCCACTGCAAAACATTTTAAAGCGTTTCCTGTACGGATCTCGCGGTTCAGAAACAGTTTCATCTCAAGAACTTTAAATGCAGTCAATCAATTGCACCTTGTAGAACTGTTTGTACTTATAAGTACAATCACCCCACTGTAAACTTGCACTATAGTTATAATATCGCACAACCTGAGCCACTTTATAAAGCGCGTATTCACATATGATGACAATATCATTTTTAGGGTGAAATGCAGCAAAATATGTTTATTGAATTATACAGATAAAACTTTAACTTCATTTAAATAATCTATATTCTTCACTGGGAGTGTCGTGAAGGATAGAATAATTAAACATGTACTATGAAGATATTTCAATGTTTCTTAAACGTTTTGAAGAATCAGCGCTAAGCTTACAGATGGCTTAACTTCTATTACAGAGCTGATTGTGTGGCAATCGGTTACTTGGGGAAAGAAAAGCAAGGACTATAGTGGCGGCTATGCCAATATATATTGAATATAAAACAGAAAGAGAAAATAACAACACAGCTAAAAACGCAGCAACAAATTTCGGCAAAAGTTAAATGCTTGTGTCATGAGCACAAGGCGGCTATGCAGTGTCTGCAACAGACGTGGCCATCCGCCGTGCATAAGCTACCTTACTGACATTGGCGGGCGAAGGAGCCACCGATTCTTCCTCTGCCCAGTGCCACCACAAGCCTAGAGCCGCCCCTGAGTACTGCTGCAATAAATTATTTCATCGAAGTGAAACCCATGTTTAATAACGTGCTTTAACTCCTATCATCATAAAAATGATATCATGTATACATCTCAGTATTTTAGTTATTCAGAGAGCTGTAATATCACGAATGTAATGGATTCTGTGTCCAGTTGGAGGAAGAGAGCCGGTTTAAGAAGCAAGTAGTAATTTACACACATAGAGCACATAAAAGATCAAATACAAAACAAAGCATTTAACGTGTTACTTTAATTACGATGTGATTTGAGAAACTGGTTAATTAAGCGATTTTAAGATGAAGTTTATGATGTTCTACTTTAATGACAAAATAAACTACGTGATTAAAGTGGAAATGTCGAGACTGAAGTTGACATTTCGTGCATTTTCCCCACTGTGTGCCTTTTTTTCTCTGTACCCTAATAAGCTTTCATATGACACTCAGACAGTGGGCTACAACTCGCCTTTTCACGGTGACTTTGATATGTGACTTCTATTTTATTTTCAGCACTGTGCGATTTTGCGAACGTGAGCTTTCAAGTTTCTCCAACACGCTATGTCACTTGATCAACTTCCTTTTGTTGACTATACCACGGTTTATTTGAACAAATAGTATGTTTTTCCTTTGCCTCCACTTGGTATTCGCTGAAATTCTTATATTTTTCCCTGTGCTTTTCCTATTGTCTTTTCACAGAAGGCTGAGCTTAAGGGCGATTTATATTCATTTGCATATTCAAAGAGGCGTAATTCTGGGAGGAATTGGGGCGTTACATAAAGCGCGTGCACGAGCGTTACTTTTCACGCTGATCGGGATTTATGTAGCGGAAGAACGTGGAAGTTGGAGTACACACAGATTCCTGCATCTGGATTTTTCTATGCGTAAGCACATTTCGGCTTTTGTGCTTACGCCATGTTATAGTGCGAGTTCTACGCACGGCGTTATACATGAGGCCCTTAGTCACCACTCTACCTGATGACACTGTAACAACTGACCATTTTTACTGTTTTACTATTTATTCATTTATGTGTTGTTCTCCTTGACTTTTTAAAATAATGTGTAACAAATTTTACTGATGTGTTTGAGCTACTGGACCCCTGAATTTCTCTGAGGGGAGAAGTAAAGTATTTATCTATCTCTGTCTGTTGATTTTAACTGTGTGTGCCTACATATATTTTAGAATGCCCCAACTCATCATCTCTTCAAGTGATAGCCTTCTGAGCATACCTAGTATGAAGCAGAAAAAGATGAGAAAAGCAGCTTTTCTTGTACACTAAAATTTTGATATATTTTACAAATAGAAATACATCAAGCAAGTACTATAGATCATTTCAGCATATGGGAGCCAATCAAATGAATAATAAAAGTGTGTGATAGCATTTGCTATTAACCCCTTTTTGTCCTCTGTTATTTTCTTGTAATCTTGCTGTTGGGGCTATGTGTCACTGTATCATTTTTGAAATTTCCCAACAGTCACCAGCTTGATGGACAATACTCAACTCCATCATCTTCTGTCCACCATAATTTCATAACAGACAGGGAGCTGAATAATGAATGCCCACAATGGGCTGGGTGGCCTTTTGGCAGAGGACAATAGCTGTTTGTATACTTCAATTAATAAAGACTGTAAACCCATCCATCTATCCATTTTCCAACCCACTGAATCTGAACACAGGGTCACGGGGGTCTGGTGGAGCCAATCCCAGCCAACACAGGGCACAAGGCAGGAACCAATCCTGGGCAGGGTGCCAACCCACCGCAGGACACACACAAACATACCCATACACCAAGCACACTCTAGGGCCAATTTAGAATCGCCAATCCACCTAACCGGCATGTCTTTAGACTGTGGGAGGAAACCGGAGAGCCCGGAGGAAACGACTATAAACCCACAGAGGTTTATTTTCTACATGACTTAGTATACTGGGGTTTTTGTGTGCTTCTTTTTTGCTGCTCCCTGGCTGTATAAAAAAAAAAGTGTTTCACTACCAAGAGCAACTAAATGCAATCAATGTTGGAATCCAAATTCAGAATGCAAAGCCTAAAGTCGGAATCTAAAAAAAAGACACAGGATTCTCAAGTCTAATTTGTATTTCTTCTCCCTAACTAACAGTAATCAACTCATTTGTTTAAATTTATTCTGTGGAGAAGATCCAATCAACTGGCCATAGTTCAACAGTTAATTAATAGACAGATATTGTTGGTTTCCATCCATCCATCCATCTCCCAAGTTGCGGGGAAGCTGGACACTATCCCAGCAAGCATAGGGCATAAGTCAGGAACGATCTCTGGGCAGGGCACCAGTCCATCACAGGATAAAAACTCACACACACACGCATGCACACAACACAACACAAGATATTAGTCAGTTTTAAACTACATTGTGTTCCTATCTGCTTAAACAATTCTGTGTCATTATGTGTATTTATTATTTAGTTAGTAATTTGTATAGTTTATATTTTACATGAGAACTTGTTACAGCATTCTGCACCTGTACTGAGTGAACAGCAATCAAATTGAAATCAATGCTCAAGAAATGAATTGTGTGCCTCTATTTCTTATAAAGACAGGGCATGGTTACATAGTATGACCAGGCAATATGCCATAGCAACTGTAAACAACATGGCCAGAGACGTTAAATACCCTACTAAAGAGGGTCATTATGATCATGTCACTGTCATATTGTCATATTGATAAAATAAATAAAGAAGTAGAAATCAAGGTGCAAATTCCTATAGGGGTGAACAAATTTTAAATTCATGTAGTTGTAAAGGTTTGCTGTCCACAAGTTCATGGCACTCTTCTACTGAAGTATAAATACAATCAGCATCCTGTAAGAAAATATTTTAGTAAATAGATACTTTTTAAAGGATTGAGACATGTTGATGTGTGGTCTTTTTCCAATGTACATAAAAATATATTATCAAAACTGAACTGAAATACTGCATTAATACTGTCATATGTCACATATTGTCATATTTTGTTTGAAGACCTAGATTATACCCCACCAATTAGTTTCCCAATCAAAAACATCAGTTTAAACTTCAGGGTTATTCTGAAGTGCAGTATATCCTTTATAGTGCCATACACCTTTAGCTCACCGCAGCCAGTGATCTATGTATACAACTGTATTCAAATTTGTCATGCTTGGGCCATTAAGCGAGTCCTCGTGTTATTAAAGATGTGATTTAGGCCTGAAAAACTGTCTTCACACTCTGCAGTGTTTGGGCTAATAGTAAGGAACATTTTCATGATGTCTAGTATGCTTGTTAGAAGCCCAGAGTATATATCAGTTAATGGTAAGCATCTTATTTTTATGAGATTCCTCTTGTGCCTTTTCTGTGACTTTATAAGGCAAGATCTGTTTGTAATGGAGACCTATGTAAGACTCTGTCTGTTACTGCACTCTGCTGTGGCTTAAGATTGCTTAGCTGTGAAGCACATGTCTACCTACTCTTGTATATTTCTAGAATTTGAAAGGGCAACTGTTTTAAAGGAATATTCTAATACTTATTTATATTTTTTATTACTTAGGGTTATTATGGTTTATTCTTTTTTTCTTTTATGTGTGTTCATTTATAAGACAGAAAACACCTACTGCAGTTCCCATGTTTGTCTGCCAGCCTACATGAAACAACTTGGATCCCACTGTACTGATTTTATTGACATTTGGCAAACTTTTTCTTTAAGGAAATCTTTCAGGGAAAGTTTAATTTTTTTTAGATATTTTCAATAAAGCCTGCTGTTCATATTATTGAAATTTCAAAACCTCCCGCTTAAAACATTAGCAAATTTGTCAATTCATAAATCTTAAAACAGAGAAGCGTTTTGTGTAACTTCAATTACAGATTAGTTTACTATTTCAAATTACCTTGATATTGATCACTTTGGCTTGTATATTTTATATATTTTTTTCTTTTACTTATCTGAAAAGTGCTCCTGATGGCAAAATAGATCCTCAGTACAAATTAGTCATACGCTAGGTGAGACACATGCTTGGCAGCAACTTGTACAGGACTTCACTTCTCTTGCTGCACAGGTATGTTAATTGTTAAAGTAAAACAGTAAAAAGTTACATACAGTATCTAGAAATAATATAAGAGGAAATAAATTATATAAGCATCACTGTTGGTCATGGTCCATCATGGTCTGAACCAACCAACAATTGTACTTTGAGATTTCATCAATGATTGTAACTCTCCATCGGGTACTTCTTTCAAATATTTTATGAAAGTTGAACAACAATTAATTAAAGACTCTCCACAACTAACAATAGGACATCAATCAATGCCAAATTCAAATCACTTGAGTTGGACTCTGCTCTTCTAAGAAAGCTGCTGGGCCACCCTGTGCCTTTTTAGGGCTATGTTTTTATCTATGAAACATTGTAAACTATTGTTAAAAAGGACATACTGTATTTAACATAGTCTACTAATGCATGTAATTATACTCTTTTATCATTGTTGTTTTTAAATATGATTCATAAATATATTTAATAAACAAAATTTGATAACTGACTCTTTGATGAATTAACTCAAATTATGAAACTGTTCCAGCTTTCAAATCAGTTAACTAAATCTTAAATTCTTGATGGTTATATCAACAGTCGTGTACATTTTCTGATTTGTTTGAAATTTGGCATTATGTTTTTTTTTTTGAGGGTTGTATTTTTATAGCATTTTTTTATAGACTGTTATAAACTTATGCTCTCAGATTACATGTGAGCTTTGTTCATTTAGGGTTTTGTTTCTCTATTTACTGTTTTCTGTCCTTTTGGGTAAAGAATTTCTTTTCTTGTTCTTTTTATTAGTTGCTAATTCAATTAATTGTTGCTTCTTTAGTTTTTTGTGCTTTAATTATTTTAATTCTCCAGTTTGTTCTTTGTTATTTTAGCTATTGATTCTTTAATTTTCATTTAGTCAATATTCAATTATGTAATTACGTATTTCAAGAGAACTGGTATTGAATATTGGCCAGAATTTTATGTAAAGCACTCTGATCTACATTCAAAATATGAAATGTGCTATATAAATAAATTAATTTTTGTTACAACTGCCCTAGAATGAGTTATAGCTACTTTTGAGGTTAGTTTCTGCCTAGTCCCTGATGAATTTGAGATCCTAAAAACCCTGAACTGGAAAATGGTTTTAGCTTCATGCTTCATTAAAAGTATAAACGTATTTCCTGCTAAAAAAAATGCCCTTTTTGCTATTACATGATTTTCAGCTATTCTAATTATTATTAACATTTTTCACTAATCTATAGATCTATATGAATCTTACATGAAGAACTGAAAGGGTGATATTTTATTAACAAAAAAGTAAGAAAATATTGAATAGCACTCTGTAAGAGCTGAATTAGTGAAAACCACAATAAATATAAATAACTTTAAATAGCTTATTTTAAACCATAGACAATGGATTATTATAATTATTGTTCAAAAATATATTTTAGAAATTGAAAACTTATGAGGAGAAAACATACAAAAACAACTCACCATTCTGCACTTAAATAATTGTTAATAATTAATAATTGTTGTAATCTGTCACCAACGACAGATGCAATTAACTTATTTAAAAAATTAAAGAAAATGAAAGAAAAATAAGCCTACAAAAAAGAATTACATGTACATGAATTTAAAGCAAAAATGATTCAACAAGGAAAAAGTTAAAATATTCAAGTTAGAAAACCTAAACTAATAATAGAGTTAAAAACACTGCAATTCAAAGGTGCAAAATCTAATAGATAGATAGAGAGGCACAAAAATAAATAGTGCTTTATTGCCCCCAAGGGGAGATGTAGCTTTTTCAGAAGCCCAAGAAATATGACAACCTTGACCCCATCAAACACATATTAGAAAAACTTCCAATTTGGCTAATGATCAGAGCAGAGATGCAGAACTATAAACAAAAATCTTGAAATAACTCAAGCAGTCCCAAATAAAATAAAAAAAACAGTCAAAATACATAAACAAGAGCCAAAAAGGAGCTGAGATGCAATGAACTGTTACCATGGCTATGTTGGGCTAAACAACAATGCAAATAATGTAAATAAATAAGTCAAAAAGATAAGATTCTATGCCATGCTTGTAGATGTGTGTTTAATTTCAAATGCAGAATATATTTATATATATGAAAATACTGTATATATATATATATACTAATAAAAGGCAAAGCCCTCACTCACTCACTCACTCACTCATCACTAATTCTCCAACTTCCCGGGCAGGCTCATTCCTTACAGCTTACTTACAAAAGTTAAGCAGGTTTCATTTCAAAATTCTACGTGTAACGGTCATAACGGTTGACAACGTTCGCCATGTTGAACTTTCTTATTTATGGCCCCATCTTCACGAAATTTGGTAGGTGGCTTCCCTGCGCTAACCAAAACTGATGTACGTACTTATTTCAGTAGTATGATGCCACTGTCGGCCGCAATATTAAACTTTCCAACGTCACTAATTCTCCAACTTCCCGTGTAGGTAGAAGGCTGAAATTTGGTACTTATTTCGGTGGTATGATGCCACTGTCGGTCGCCATATTGAACTTTTCAACGGTCTTTGTTACTTATGAGCTCATCTTCAAGAAATTTGGTACGCGGGTTCCCAACGCTAACTGAATCCTACTTACATACATATATATGTCCATAGCCTGCACCTCAGTCACCGTGTGAGGTGGCGTTGGGTCCCCCATCCCAACGCCTCCCACATGTTGGCTGTCTGCCTATATAAGGCCGTCCGTCGCTCCAGTCTCTACATTCCCTTTCTTGCTTCGCCACGGGATTCACGTCTCCCTGCTGATAACTACAGCCTTTTTATTTAATCCACGGCTTCTCCGCTGTTTTATTGTTCATTTATTACGTTTATAGTTATTGTGTAGGTATTTTAGACTTACTTTACATTGTTCAGGTACCCATTTCCTTTATCATTCCAACCGTACTCCCATTAACATGTCTGTTGAGGTGATTACCAACGATCAAAGAACTGTCACTTACCGAATGGTTTCCATGCCCGGAGACGGCACCTACCTTTTCCATTCTCTTTGTTACATATTGCACGGCCATATCAGGCTCACTCTTGAGGAACATTGTGTCTTATGTATTGAATGACTGGGACAGGTTCAAAGTGTGGACTGATGATGGTATAGGAGATAATTAGACTACACAGGAGCACTAGAAGAGTGAAATGCTTAAGCCCTTCACCTATGCATCTACATGTAAATTGATGGCTGCCGGTGAATTTTTTCGGTTGTCGCTTTCAAGTGTACCGAAATGGCCAAATATTTTACACCTTTTGACAACCACCAATGTCTCTTAAACATCTTTGATTGACAGGTGGCGATTTCAGTAGTGGACACTTTGATGTTTATGAATGTGTAAACTCTCAAAAGCTGGATGAAAAGTTATCGATGAAACAGGTTGTATACTTACAACGCTTGACAGATGCTGAATGTCACTTCAACACAAGTCCTACAAATACTGTCGTAATTGAAACAAACCATGAAACTCAAACCGATTATGACAGCAGATTTGTGATTTGAAACAAGATTACTCTTCAAATGGCCAACTGTACGTTGCATGCTCAAGAGTAAGCTCAGCGCACAACTTGGTCATATTACAACCAGAGGGCCGAATTCACAATGTGGTATACAAAGAGATCCTTAACAAATAATTTTTGGTATATTTTCCCTCAGTTTAAAAAGGTTTAATTTTCTTCTTAATAAAAAGAGCGGGTATTTTGCTAGTATATATATATATATATATATATATATATATATATATATATATATATATATATGTGTATATATATATATATATATATATATATATGTATATATATTGTGATCTTTGGCCAGCTTATCATCCCGCCAATACCCCCAGGCTGCCAGATGGAGCCCTCCCTGCAGATGGCGGTGCCCCGAAGACCAGCAGGGAGCCATGGGATATGTAGTTTTTATACAAGATCCTGCTGTATACCACAGTGGCTGCAAGAGAGAGCTGCAGGGAGGACCGAAGACTTCTTTGTGCCCTATAACCCGGAAGTGCGTCAGAGGTAGAGCGACGTGCTTCCGGGGTGAGAAGAAAAGGACTTTTTACCTAACCCGGAAGTGATACTAGATCACATGGACTGGGGATTGGGAACACTTCCGGGTCAGGGAATATAAATGGATTGTGGGAGCTGTAGGAGGGCAACGTGTCTGGGAGTCGAAGGATTGATTTATTGTATTTGTAATTGTTATTGTATGAGTATATCGGAGGCGAGGGTGCTTTGTGCACTGTGGCGACTGAATAAAGTCACTTATTGGACTTTTACCTGGTGTCTGGAGTCATGGACAGGGGTTCAAGGGAGCGATAGCGCCCCCTATCTGTAACTATATATATATAGTCACGCACAAGCGCATGGGGAGCAGTTTAATGACCCAAGCTGCACCGTGACGAGTCGAACCAGGGGACAACGGCAACGCACTAGCCTTTCTCTTCTTATTTTCTCAGCAAGAACGAGGAGCAGATACTGTGACATCACCCAGACGATCCAAAAAGCTGCAACGCTTCCGGGTTCCTTTCTTTCCTCTGGTACCCCTATGATGATGTCAACCACCCATCCATCACTGCGATTTTCCCAACATCCCACTGTTTAATTTCCGGTCCACCCATATAAAGTTTCTGTCCTCCCATCCTTCTAGGTCCTTGTTTTGATTTGTAAAAAAAGAACATGGATATGTTACTGAATTGTGTTACAGTATACAGGGCCTTCACGCTGTGTTTTGTTGTTCTTCACAATATATACTGTATATATATATATATATATACTGCTCAGAAAAATTAAAAGAACACATTTTAATGGAGTATAGCATCAAATCAATGAAACGTCTGGGGTATTGATCTGGTCAGTTAAGTAGCAGAGGGGGTTGTTAATCAGTTTCAGCTGCTTTGGTGTTAATGAAATTAACAACAGGTACACCACAGGGGCAACAATGAGATGACCCCAAAAACAGGAATAGTTTAACAGGTGGAGGCCACTGACATTTTTCCCCCCTCATCTTTTCTGACTGTTTTTTCACTAGTTTTGCATTTGGCTACGGTCAGTGTCACTACTGGCAGCATAAGGTGATACCTGGACCCTACAGAGTTTGCACAGGTAGTCCAACTTCTCCAGAATGGCACATTAATACGTGTCATTGCCAGAAGGTTTGCTGTGTCTCCCAGTACAGTCTCAAGGGCATGGAGGAGATTCCAGGAGATAGGCAGTTACTCTAGGAGAGCTGGACAGGGCCATAGAAGGTCCTTAACCCATCAGCAGGACCGATATCTGCTCCTTTGAGCAAGAAGGAACAGGATGAGCACTGCTAGAGCCCTACAAAATGGCCTCCAGCTGGCCACTGGTGTGAATGTCTCTGACCAAACAATCAGAAACAGACTTCATGAGGGTAGCCTGAGGCCCAACATACTCTAGTGGGCCCTTTGCTCACTGCCCGGAACCATGGAGCTTGATTGGCATTTGCCATAGAATATTAAAATAGGCAGGTCCACCACTGGCGCCCTGTGCTTTTTACAGATGAGAGCAGGTTCACCCTGAGCACACGTGACAGACGTGAAAGGGTCTGGAGAAGCCGCGGAGAATGTTACGCTGCCTGTAACATTGTTCAGCATGACCAGTTTGGTGGTGGGTCATTGATGGTCTGGGGAGGCATATCCATGGAGAGGCGCACAGACCTCTGCAGTCAAGACAATGGCACCTTGACTACCATTAGATATTGGGATGAAATCCTTGGACCCATTGTCAGACCCTATGCTGGTGCAGTGGGTCCTGGGTTCCTCCTGGAGTATGACAATGCACGGCCTCATGTGTCGAGAATATGCAGGCAGTTCTTGGCGGATGAAGGATGTCATTTAAAGCGCATATTACAAAGTTGTCCAAAACATGTTTTTTCCATCTTAAAAATATTAGGAAATTAAGGCGCTTTCTAAATAAACAGGATTGTGAGAAATTAATTCATGCATTTATCTCTAGTAGGATTGACTACTGCAATGCGGTGTTCACTGGCTGTTCAAACTGTTCTCTATACAGCCTCCAGTTAATCCAAAATGCCGCTGCAAGAATTATTACAAGAACAAGAAAATATGAACACATAACCCCAGTTCTTAAATCTTTACACTGGCTCCCAGTTAAATTTAGGGCAGATTTCAAAATCCTCCTTTTAACATATAAAGCATTAAACGGCCAAGGTCCGCTTACTTGTCTGAACTTATCATGACTTACAAACCTGAGCGCACATTAAGATCTCAAGATGCCGGTCTGCTTAGGATTCCAAGGATTAATAAAATAACAGTGGGAGGTCGAGCTTTTAGTTACAGGGCCCTAAACTGTGGAATGGTCTTCCTGCTTCCATAAGAGATGCCCCTCGGTCTCAGCCTTTAAATCCCGGCTGAAGACTCACTACTTCAGTTTAGCATATCCTGACTAGAGCTGCTGATTAACTGTACATACTGCATCTCTGTTGTTAGTCATTAGCACTATAACATAAGTAACATGATAATTATATTTGAATACTAACCCTCACCTATTCTGTTTCTTTTCTCGGTACCCAAATGTGGCCATTGGTGCCACGGCCCACCTGCCAAGTTGTTTGCCTGCCTATGGTAAAGTCATCCCTGATGGAGGATCACAGGAATCATGGGAAAGAGAGGTCCTTTCATCGGAGCAATGTTTCAGCCGTGGCATGGCCAAATGGAGATGCAGCTAGATGGATGAGGTCTCCAGGACTCTAAAAATATCGAAACCTAATTATGTCATATCATCTACTGTTAAACCGTAATTCTAAAATTTTTATTATGCTGTCTTAAGGAATTGTTCTGTTGTGTATATTGTATTGTATTGACCCCCTACTTTTGACACCTACTGCACGCCCAACCTACCTGGAAAGGGGTCTCTCTTTGAACTGCCTTTCCGAGGTTTCTTCCATTTTCCTACAAGGTTTTATTGGGAGTTTTTCCTTGTCTTCTCAGAGAGTCAAGGCTGGGGGGCTGTCAAAAGGCAGGGCCTGTTAAAGCCCATTGCGGCACTTCCTGTGTGATTTTGGGCTATACAAAAATAAACTGTATTGTATTGTATTGTATTGTAACTGATACCATTGACTGACCCTCTTGCTCACCTGGCCTAAATCCAATAGAATACCTCTGGGACATTATGTTTCAGTCCATCTGACACCGCCAGTCTCACCATAGACTGTCCAGGAGCTCAGTGATGCCCTGATCCAGATCTGGTAGGAGATCCCCCAGGACACCATCCGTCATTTCATTAGGAGCATGCCCCGACATTGTCAGGCATGCATACAAGCACGTGGGTGCCATATAAACTACTGAGTACGATTTTGAGTTGCTGCAATGAAATTTCAGCAAAATGGACTACCCTGCCGCATAATTTTTCAGTTTTATTTTCAGGGTGTCTTTGAATTCAGCCCTCTGCAGGTTGATAATTTTCATTTCCATCAAATGATGTAGCATCCTTTCATTCCTAACACATTACCCAGTCCATATCAGTATAGGTATCCAGAAGGATTTTTTTTCCGATTGAGATCTAATGTGTTTTCAAAGTGTTCTTTTAATTTTTTTGAGACAGTTTATATATATATATATATATATATATATATATATATATATATATATATATATATATATATATATATATATATATATATGTATATATACAGTGCTTCCGGAAAGTATTCACAGCGCATCACTTTTTCCACATTTTGTTATGTTACCGCCTTATTCCAAAGTGGATTAAATTCATTTTTTACTCAGAATTTTACACACAACACCCCATAATGACAACGTAAAAAAGGTTTACTTGAGGTTTTTGCAAATTTATTAAAAATAAAAAACTGAGAAATCACATGTACATAAGTATTCATAGCCTTTGCTCAATACTTTGTCGATGCACCTTTGGCTGTAATTACAGCCTCAAATCTTTTTGAATATGATGCCACAAGCTTGGCACACCTATCCTTGGCCAGTTTCGCCCATTCCTCTTTGCAGCACCTCTCAAGCTCCATCAGGTTGGATGGGAAGCGTCCGTGCACAACCATTTTAAGATCTCTTCAGAGATGTTTAATCTTATTCAACTCTGGGCTCTGGCTGGTCCACTCAAGGACATTCACAGAGTTGTCCTGAAGCCACTCCTTTGATATCTTGGCTGTGTGCTTAGGGTCGTTGTCCTGCTGAAAGATGAATTGTCGTCCCAGTCTAAGGTCAAGAGCGCTCTGGAGCAGGTTTTCATCCAGGATGTCTCTGTAAATTGCTGCAGTCATCTTTCCCTTTATCCTGACTAGTCTCTCAGCTCCTGCCGCTAAAAAACATCACCACAGCATGATGCTGCCACCACCATGCTTCACTGTAGGGATGGTATTGGCCTGGTGATGAGCGGTGCCTGGTTTCCTCAAAACGTGACGCCTGGTTCAATCTTTGTCTCATCAGACCAGAGACTTTTGTTTTTCATGGTCTGAGAGACCTTCAGGTGCTTTTTGGCAAAGTCCAGGTTGGCTGCCATGTGCCTTTTACTAAGGAGTGGCTTCCATCTGGCCACTCTACCATACAGGCCTGATTGGTGGATTGCTGCAAAGATGGTTGTCCTTCTGGAAGGTTCTCCTCTCTCCAAAGAGGACCTCTTGAGCTCTGACAGGGTGACCATCGGGTTCTTGGTCACCTCCCTGACTAAGGCCCTTCTCCCCGATCGCTCAGTTTAGATGGCCGGTCAGCTCAAGGAAGAGTCCTGGTGGTTTCGAACTTCTTCCACTTACAGATGATGGAGGCCACTGTGCTCACTGGGACCTTCAAAGCAGCAGAATTTTTTTCTGTAACCTTCCCTAGATTTGTGCCTTGAGACAATCCTGTCTTGGAGGTCTACAGAAAATTCCTTTGACTTCATGCTTGGTTTGTGCTCTGATATGAACTGTCAACTGTGGGACCTTATATAGACAGGTGTGTGCCTTTCCAAACTATGTCCAATCAACTGAATTTACCACAGGTGGACTCCAATTAAGCTGCAGAAACATCTCAAGGATGATCAGGGGAAACAGGATGCACATGAGCTCAATTTTGAGCTTCATGGCAAAGGCTGTGAATACTTATGTACATGTGCTTTCTCAATTTTTTTATTTTTTATAAATTTGCAAAAATCTCAAGTAAACTTTTTTCACGTTGTAATTATTGGGTGTTGTGTGTAGAATTCTGAGGAAAAAAATGAATTTAATCCATTTTGGAATAAGGCTGTAACATAACAAAATGTGGAAAAAGTGATGCTCTGTGAATACTTTCCGGATGCACTGTATATATTGTCAGGGATGCCAGGGGCCATGACCCGGCCGGGACGCCAGGAGGGACCGGAAGAGGGTCAGAGCCCTGCCTGGATCACGTGGGGTTTGCCTTCCGGGTTGCTTTGGGGGCCACGGGTCAAGGGCATGGAAGCCTTTCCCTGTAGGGGCCCGTGGTCACCGCCAGGAGGCGCCCCGATGTCTTGAAGACTTGTTGCCCCAGCACTTCCGCCACACCAGGAAGTGCTGGGGGGAAGACCTTTGGTGTTACCCGGAGGGCTGTCAGGAGGAGGAATGCCGGGAACACCTGCTGCTCATCCGGGCACTCTATAAAAGGGGCCGTCCTTCATACATTCGAGGCTGGAATCGGGTGGAAGTAGGACAAGGCAGGAGCAGAGAGGATGAAGGCGGCCCGAAGCAAGGCATCGTGAGGCCAGGACTTTTGGAAGGGGTTTGTGCACTTGTGTGGGTCTGTGTGACCAAAGGACTGGGGTCTTTGTGACCAAACAATTGTATATAGTGTAAATAAACGTGTGGTGGTTTGTGCAAAACAAGATGTCTGCCTGTCTGTGCCCGGGTGCCGTTGACAATATATATATATATATATATATATATATATATATATATATATATTGTAAACAAGCGCTTTATAGCGCCCGACCCGGCATAGAATACGCAGAGGCACGTGTTCACACTCAAGATCTTTATTTTTCTTCAGCTGTGTGACACGTCTTCCCCGTGCCACACAGCCCAAACACAGTCCAACACAAACACACAAAGAAACCAAACCCTTTCCTGCTCCACCACTCCTCCCAGGCAACCTCGTCCTCTTCCTCCCGATTCTGGCCTCGATTGCTGGGAGGCAGGCCCTTTTATGCCCCACCTGGAAGTGATCCAGGTGCCTGACCAGCTGGTCTTAATTGCACCTCCAGGTGGGGCTGATAAACCGTCCAGTGTGGTGTCTGGATCTCTGCAGCACCCCCTAGCGGCCACCCCATCTCCCAACCGGGCTGCTGTGGTGGACTCCATGTCCCATGGAGCCACGGGGAGATTGAGGAGGAACCCACTGCCAGGAGACTGCCCCAAGCGCCCGGGAAGGTATTGCAATGTCCATGATGGCTCCCCGGGGCGTATGCGGCAGAGCGTCCGGCGGGCATGGGACCCGGCTGTCCGTCACATGGCCCCTCCCTCAGATGAGGCTTGTGCGGCTCATCGGCCTGCCCGCGAGGGGCGGTCTTCTCCAGGGCGGGAGTCGGCATTCCTGGTTCCGCGGCTGCGCCCTGTTAAAACAGAATAAACAGGTCTGGGGGCGTTGCCCCGACGTCCCTTGGGACAAGCCCGCCAGACATGGCCACCGCGGCCACAGGTATAACACCGCCGACCCCCTCCAGTACGGCCCCTCTGCATGCGGAAGCAGGCAGGGAACATCTGCCCCTTCGCCCCCTCCGAGGAGGGCTTGTGACGGTCCGCCCTCTGCAGTGCAGCCCTCCTTCGGCTCCAAGCCGTCAGGCATACACTGTGCTATGTACGGGGTTCCCGGTTTCGTCTTCCGGTTACCCCTTTTCCTCTGGGACGCACTGGCGGTCTGAGTCCCCCTATGAGAAAAGGAGGGACCCTGCACCGCCTCGTCCCTTTAGACTGCCGCAAGACCGCGCTGGCGGTCGGGGTGGGGTTGTTTGGCAGCCGGTTTCCACCTGTTGCCTCCCCACACGCTCATCCGCCTTGCCGTCAGTCATAACAGCAGCCTCTCGTGTGGTGGGCGGGTCCGCCTGACAGGCAGTACTAACCAACACCGCTGCCGTCGCGTCCCGCCCCCTTTTCTCTGCGGTGCCGGCTTCACTTACCTGCACCGCTTTGTCCTGCCGGTGGGAGGCTGGCCACCCCGTCACGAAGCCATTCAGCCAGGGCCCCGCACGGGATACCGAGCTTCTTCTCCAGCCCCTCCTTCGCCTCCGACAGGACCTGAAAAACTTGTAAAAGGGACTGTAGGGCGAGGACAATGGACTTCACCTCCCCTACAGCCCAAGAAACATTAATAGTGGCGGCCGGCGGTGGATTTGGGCTCTCCGTGTAAGCCCTCCGCCGACCGCGTGCCAACAAGACCCTGTGGATCCCCCACGGGCCCCTTCGGGTAGTCTGGAGGAGAGGGAAGGGCGTCCGTCATCCCCGCCTGCCGATCCTCCTCAGCGGGTGATTGACACACGTCCCCCCCCCGTTTACCTGCTTCTGGAAGCTGCTCCGGCTCTCCTTGCCGGGGCACCACGCTGGGGAGCTCGTCCGGGCTTTCCTCCGCCAGCCACTGGCTCAGGCCGAAGGGAAGACACAGCTCCGCCTCGTTCTCTCCCGAGCTGGCCGCCCGTCACGCCATGGACACTCGTCCCCTGCCGCACGGGTGCTTCGCCCCTTGGCGTCCAGGAGGTAGGATGACCCGCAGGCGGAAAAACATACCCGCAACCCGTCACCTACCTCCGGTTGCAACCCGTGCGGCGGACTAGCGTGGCGGCGTCTGCCAGTTGGCCTCTGTGTCCGCCCGGCTTTTTTCTTCCCCATGACAAAGGCGCCTGCAGCAGCTCCTCGGCGGCTTCGGTTGGGTACTCTTGCGCTGGGTGGCGCGTGCCTGCTTGCGGCCCCTGCCGCGTGTGCGCGCTTCTCCCCTTCCTCGCGCTGTACCTCGTGTGCTGGCTCGCGGCCCCTGCCGCGTGTGCGCGCTTCAGTGCGCTGTGCTGTGTAGACCTGACTACTTGCCTCTGTAGCTGCGTCGGGAGCGCGCTCTCCGACGCCGCTGAGCGAGAACCGTGCCCCGCGCTGTTGCGCTTCGCTATGCCGGGTCAGCAAATGTAAAAACCGCAGGTTCCGACCCAAATGGACGGGCCGGGATCCTGCCGGCTACGCCAGTGTAAACAAGCGCTTTATAGCGCCCGACCCGGCATAGAATACGCAGAGGCACGTGTTCACACTCAAGATCTTTATTTTTCTTCAGCTGTGTGACACGTCTTCCCCGTGCCACACAGCCCAAACACAGTCCAACACAAACACACAAAGAAACCAAACCCTTTCCTGCTCCACCACTCCTCCCAGGCAACCTCGTCCTCTTCCTCCCGATTCTGGCCTCGATTGCTGGGAGGCAGGCCCTTTTATGCCCCACCTGGAAGTGATCCAGGTGCCTGACCAGCTGGTCTTAATTGCACCTCCAGGTGGGGCTGATAAACCGTCCAGTGTGGTGTCTGGATCTCTGCAGCACCCCTAGCGGCCACCCCATCTCCCAACCGGGCTGCTGTGGTGGACTCCATGTCCCATGGAGCCACGGGGGAGATTGAGGAGGAACCCACTGCCAGGGAGACTGCCCCCAAGCGCCCCGGGGAAGGTATTGCAATGTCCATGATGGCTCCCCCGGGACGTATGCGGCAGAGGCGTCCCGGCCGGGCATGGGACCCGGCTGTCCGTCACAATATATATATATATATATATATATATATATATATATATATATATATACCCACACACACATATATATATACGTATATATGTAATCATCATATTATGTGAGCCAAGGGCTTTTGGAAATGTTTTCAAAGTTGACAAATTTTATTGTTAGTCGTTGCAGTAACTGTGTGACTGCCTTCACCCTAGTAACTGTTTGGGAAACTATGTAATTAAAGAAGTATCTAAGACACATTCATTATTGAATATACTTTTAATTGATTAATTATTTTTAGTTTAATATGCATCAGCAACGCCTGCTCACCATAATAAATGCATATGTGTGTCTGATAAGATTTGGGTGACATGCAAATGCTACTTTAAATGTATACAAAATTTTAACTTTCTGACTTCAAATGAGAGAAAGAAAAACACACACAGCAATCTTTCTTAATGATTGTTTTTCTCCCTGATATCAGTATTTAACTTTTATGTTCAAAGTCTTTAGTGTTTTTGTGTCTTTTCTATCCACCTCCAGAAAAGTCATTCTTTTGGAACACCAGCTGTTAAACCACTGCACACATCAAACCTTCAGCTAACTGAGCTCTCTCCATAGAATAAGTGGCAAACAATCCTTAAGTGCTGCTGCTTGCCCAATTACAGCACCGGGGGGCAATAACCTAATAAAATGAAACTTATTTTTTGTATAGCACTCTTCACTGAATTTAGGCAAAGTGCACTGTGAACAATTTTCTGTTAAAATACAAGTATAGATTATACTAATTACTAAATACAGAACTTGTACACATAAAAATGCAAATTTGTTAAAAGACACAAACAACAAGGTAGAAACTTATTAAAAATAAATTGAAACCAACAATATCTTCCAATTATTTAATTGATAAACTATGGGTAGTTGGCTTTGGTGGAGATTAAAATTGTAGAAGAAAAAGTCAAAAGCAAAGTCACAGTCCTGAAGACCTTGACTAACTGGCCACCTACCCCCTCCTGGGTTTTCTATTGTGGAGTCTGTGCTGGCTCCACAATTTGATGAAAGAATCTTTTATCTGATTATTCCAAGATGAATTGTCCATATGCAGTAGAGAAGCATTGCAGTAGAGTTGTTGCACCAAGTGTCACATCAAGATACCAAGAAGAGAAACAGAACTGAGGAGGGTTAACAATGGTTTAAAAATACTGTGATACAGTGGAACCTCGGTTCATGACCATAATTCGTTCCAAAACTCTGGTCGTAACCTGAAGTAATTTCCCGGCATAGGATTGTATGTAAATACAATTAATCCATTCCAGACCATATGAACTGTATGTAAATATATTTTCTTTAAAGATTTTTAAGCACAAAAGTAGTAAATTATACCATAGAATGCAGAGTGTAATAGTAAACTAATGTGAAAACATTGAATAACACTGAGACAAACACCCAGGCTCCCTGCTCAGCTGCTCACTCGCTCTCAGCTACATGCGAGCCAGTGCTCTCTCTCTCTCTCTCAGCTGCACGCGAGCCTGCTCTCTGTCATTCTCTCTCAGCAGCACGAGAGCCTGCGCTCTCCCTCTCTCTCTCTCGTGCTCACTCGCTCTCTCTCTCTCTCTCTCTCCTGCACTGGCTTTATTTATTTAGTTATTTATTAAAACTGGCCTTTCTGATGGGAGTTGTGGACCAGCTATACCACAGGAGGAAGCTGGGTTGAGAGGAGGTTACAGTTTTGAGGGAGAGTCCCTCTGCGTGATACACCGATGTACAGTACAGGGAGAGACTGAACATGTGCAAAAATCATCGTCGCGCACAAACCAAAAGGGAAACTGGCTTGTTCGTATATCGAGTGTGTGGTCTTGATGCAAACGTTTGGCGAACTTTTTGGTCGTAACCCGATTTTTACATGTTCCGAGACGCTCTTGAACCGAGGTTCCACTGTACTTATATTTATGTACAAATAACTAACAAACAGAAATCCAGTATGCAGTGCTAATCAGCAGCTCTACTCAAGGTAGGCTAGAGTAAAGTAGTTAGTTTTCAGCCTGGATTTAAAAACTGAGACTGAAGGGGCATCTCTTATTAGCAGGCAAATAATTAAATAGCATATATTGTATTTTTTATTTCTCCAGTGCCTTCAGTACCATTAAGCCACCCCTGTTAAGGGGTAAGTCCAGAAATATACAGGTAGATGACCATATGGTGTCCTGAATAATGGACTACATTTCAGACAGACTGCAGTTTGTGACATTGAAGGACTGTGTTCTGATACGGATGTGAGCAAGACTAGAGCCCCAAAATGCTGATGTCTTATTTTCGTTTCACTTTGTGTACCTCGGATCTTTTCATTTTGCTCTGTGTACTTCAGACTATAACTATAACACTAGATGCAGTCACTTGCAGAAATTATCAGATAATTCTGCACTTTTGGGGGATAGGACAGAGTATAGGAGTCAGGTGCAGAACTTTGTTTCTTGGTGCAAAGAGAATTGTCTGCATCTTAACATCTGCAAAACCGTGAAACTGGTTAATGACCTTCCTGCACCAAACAACTTCTCGACAAGTGGATGAAGAGATGGTCCACTCCTACAAGTCATTAGGGGTCTACATTAATGAGAGGTTGGACTTATCTCTGAACAAAATATATAGGAAATATATAAGAAAGGGCAAAGCAGGCTCATTTTCCTTAGGAGATTGCATTCCTTTAATGTGGGTAAAGACATCCTTCACATCTTGTATAACTCTATGATGGCCAGTCAGATTTTCTACACTGTGGTGTGTTGAGCCAGTAACATCAATTCAAGAAAGGCACACCAATTCAACAAGCTATGTAAAAGGGCAAACTAAGCTATAGGACACACACTGGACAAAGGACAGAATTAAAACAAAATGGAGCATCATTATGAACAATGCTGCACATCCTCTCTCTGACATATTTACAGTGAGCACTTTCAGCCAACAAACTATTCAGCAGAAGTGTATAAAGAAATGCTACTGGGGTTTCTTTATACCAACAGCAGTACGTATGCATAGTGCCTGTGACTGTCACAGCCAATTTAATTAAATTTTCTTCTTTGTTGTTTGTGTGCTTATTTATTTGTTTAGCATTTGTAAAAACTAAAATTCCCCCTGGGTTTGTTTGTTCTATCTTTTTTTTTTTAATTGTGCTTAGTGTTTTTGGTACTTGCTTATTTTATGATTATGTTTATTAATTTACTCTGTTTATACATTTGTTTAAATTAATATTTTTTTTACTTTAATCAGTATGTCTGCTTCACTTGCAGTATGAGTTTGGTCATCATTGACAGCTGCACTTCACAAAATGGTATATTGTACAGCATTACTACAGTACACTGTTGCCTGGCCCCAGATATGCAAGGGGTTATAACAGCAGATCTGTCCAGAAACCTTCCTGAGAGATTCTCTGGGTATAATTTTATAAATTAAAATAAAATATCCCCACTCTGCAAAGGATGGACATATTTGTTTTGTTGCCCCATAGGTGCCTATGGTGTTAAAAGAAGCCTATCCTCTTCTGAAGAGTTTGTTCCAAGGTTTGGGTTGTGATTCATGTACTCCTGCCACAGTGGCGACTCATTGTGAGCATGACAATACAATTATCAAAAAATCACACAAAATCAATGTTTGTATTAAATAATAGCATACCTTAATTTGTTACAGTGCTGTTGCCATTGAAAATAGAAATTTTCCAGTATAAAGGGGTATGCAAGGGCCCACTGAATATTTTGAATGTACACACATAATAATAAAGGGTCAGGCGGCAGCCTAATGTGAAATCTCCAGTAATGAAGGATACACAATAAGAGGTAGATGAACTAGAAACAGTATGCTAATATGGTAAAGTAAAGAACACTACAGGTTTGTAAGTCCTGCAGATATACCAAATGGTGTGAATGGCAGTGTAACTGATGTCTGGGGTGAGTAACCTTCTAGTTACAAAGAAAAAGTTACCAAGGCAAGAATATGAAAAACATCCAGATTGACAAGTGGCAACAAAGCAGTGCTGCCCCTAATTTTGGAAGAAGTTCAATGGTTCAGCTAAATACAACACTAACAGAGGGTTTCAAGCCATCTTAAGGCTGAGTGTTTATTGTGTCTGCAGCAGAAAGAAGATTTGTGGTTAAGCCTTACAAGTGAGCGAAAGAGAAGAAGTTCAGGAGAGATTAACAGAGAGAAAAGTTTAGAAAAAAAAGGTGCTTTGTCATGCTATTGAGGTGGGCCAGTGGATGACACTGCTTTGTTGTCAATATACTTAATATTTTGTGTTGTTTTGTTTGTTTATCCATCACTATTTTATTTATTTTAAATTAGTTATTTTTGTATAGGTTTGGCCTCCATGGTGTTATTTTGAATGTGGAAAGATGCTATGAGAATGGCAGATTATTTTATAAAAAGTCACATTTTATTTTCCCAGATTTCTCCCCTGCAACAGCTGCTAAATGTGCCGCATTCTACAGCATTAAATAGCTCCTACATAGAGCTGAAATCAGAAATAGCCTCATGTACCTTGCCAAACTGAAAGTGGTTGTTGAAGATCAGTTTTACATTTTTAGCTCTTTGGATGAAGCAGATAAAGAGCTAAGAAGACTGATCCTGACATTCTTTTGAAATACACGATCATGAGTCACACCGTGTTCTGGCAAGACAAAAAAGATTCTACTGTACTTGACGCTTGCAACCTGGACTGTTTGTAATGTGACATTTGCTGTAACTATATATTATATTTTATTTCCTTTTGTTTTTTTAAGCTTCAATTATTATAATGATATCTATTCATTAATCACATGTACATTTTGGCTACCTATGGTTTATGGCTACATTTTGTCTAATTGGTTACCAGAAAGTAAGCAGCTATTGACAGTTTTTCCTGTTTTTTTTTTTTGTGTAAGCTTCAGTTATTATATTGAAATTTCGTCCATTAACACTGGAATTACCAGAGCCTATGAAAAAACTCGTAGATTTGTTCCACCTTAAATCGCTTCGCACCTCTCCGTCAGTGTCTTTTGTCCTGTAATTGTGTTGATAAGCAGCAAACAGCAAGCAGCCTGCTATCACATCCCCCCACCCTGCACAGTTTTCTCAGCTTAAGTCTGTTTACCTGCATGTCAGTTGCTTAGAGTTGTATAAAATGCAAAGTCAAGCAATATGACACCTTTTATAAATACTATATCATTATTTGGAACACTTGCATTTCATGTGTGTTCCGTGGCTACAATGATCTATGTAAATACATCGATAAAACAGAAAAGTTGTTCATGTTTTAGTAATAATTGGCAAAATGTAGAAATGAAGTGTATAATGTGTGAAGCCTGAAGTCCAAATATCAAAGAAACACTTTCACAAAAGGTACAAATAAAATAGAAGAAGTGTGCTTCAATTCAAGGATATAACTGCAGAAAAAGAACCCGCGTTAGGGTGCGACATTGACACGCATTTTCTATGACCACTTCAGTGGCGCAACAGTATTAACTGTTGACTGGTAATCAAAACTTCACGGGTTCGATCCCAGACAAGTCAGTCTTTATTCTCTCAGCCACATTCACCATCCCATCCCCCCCCCCTCACATTTGACACAGGTGACAGAGGTGAACTCAGATCATGACGATGCTTCTACATCGGAACAAGAATGCACTTTTGCTATCTCTGTACTTTGTATATGTACATGGGAAACTCTGCACTCTACTTGTGACTTTACGCTGTAGGATGTAAGTAAATAAATAAGGGTAAATAGGTAAATAACATTCGATTTGGCTCTTACATACAAAGGACGGTGTATGTAAGGACAGTGCATGTGCCCAAAACATTAACATTTATATGTTGCTTACATAAAAGCCAGATCGAATGTTATTTACCTTGAGTTATTTACTTACTTCCGACAGCATAAAGTCACAAGTAGACTGCAGAGGGTATGCTCCAAAAATACATGTAATGCCACGAAAAGTGCCTGCAGACACTTTAGTACGCAAGCAATACTATGAGAATGCAGTTAGACTTTTTTTTGGGGCACATACACCGTCCAGATCTAAACACTAGCGTGGAGAGTTGCTTGTGTACAGAAAGGTCTATAGCTGCTGGTGGAAGCTGCTGTTGCTGTACTTTGTATGTAGGAGCCAGATCGAATGTTATTTACCTATTTACCTTTATTTATTTACTTACTTCCTACAGCGTAAAGTCACAAGTAGAGTGCAGAGCTTCCCATGTACATATACAAAGTACAGCGATGGCAAAAGTGCATTCTTGCTTCGATGTACAAGTGTCGTCATGATCTGAGTTCAACTTTGTTATAGTGCATCTTTATGTGAAAATAGCAGTGTCAAATGCGAGGGGGGGTGGGATCATGAATGCAGCTGAGAGAATAAAACTGAATAAAAAAAAATAAAGCTAACCTTTACAAGTATCATAAATTACACTGGCTATTTATTACAAACTGGAATCAAATGTATGTTTTTAATTCTTTTCCAGACGGACTCGTTCGGGATCGAACCCGTGAAGTTTTGATTACCAGTCAACAGTTGATACTGTTGCACCACTGAAGCGGTCATAGCAAATGTGTGTCAATGTCGCACCCTAACGCGGGTTCTTTTTCTGCAGTTATATTCTTGAATAGAAGCGCACTAGTTCTGTTATATTTGTACCTTTTGTGAAAGTGTTTCTTTGATATTTGGACTTCTACATTTTGTCAATTATTACTAAAACATGAACAACGTTTCCGTTTTAACAATGTGTCTACATATATTGTTGTAGACACGGAATACACATGAAATGCAAGTGTTCCAAATAACGATATAGTATTTATAAAAGGTGTCATTTTGCTTGACTTCTCACTCTATACAACTCTAAGCAACAGACACGCAGGTAAACAGACTTGAGCTGAGAGAACTATGTGGGGTTGGGGGATATGATAGCAGGCTGCTTGCTGTTTGCTGCTTATCAACACATTTACAGGACAAAAGACGCTGACGGAGAGGTGTAAAGCGATTTAAGGTGGGACAGATCTACGAGTTTTTTCGTACGCTCTGGTAATTCTAGTGTTAATTATATGTACAGTTTGGCTACCACACAGTAACCAGCTATTGGCTTTTTGTTAAACTTTAATTATTATATAGAAATTTCTTTCATCAATTATACGTACACTTTGGCTACAACAAAGTAACAAGCTATTTACAGCTTTTTCAATACAATACCCTTGGCTTATTACAGTATATTGGAACTGTTTAAGATTATATCATTGTTTTTTTGTATTTGTACCTTCACAAGATATCTCAGTTTTAACCTTCTCTACACCGCTTCTGGGGAATTCATTTAGCTGTAGATGTGCTCTGTCCCTTGGCATGTCAGAGGATTGCAAAATGCAAAATGAAGGAGTGAGAGCAATACTATTTCTTTTTTATCCCTTCTACCCCAATAACCATAAGTGCGAACATGACAATAGACTCCATAGCCATAACATCTGGCAATAATATGAAATCTGTGTCAAAGCTATTATATGTATCAATGTACTACCTTATACTAAGACTACAAAATGTCAACAAAAGTTCAGAAGCAATGTCAATATAAGAAAACAGTAAACTTTGTGAGCTGGAATGTCAAGGGTCTAAAGCATGAATTAAAGAAAAGGAAAGTACTCTCTAACTTAACAGATCTAAATGTCAAGATGGTATTTTTACAGGAGGCTCACATATTAATCAAGGATCAATTTTGTTTGCAAAGTTGTTGGCCAAATTTTTCACTACAGCTATACAAAGAAAACTAGAGAGAGAGAGACAGAGAGAGAATCTTAATATACAGAACTGCTTAATTTGTAGCGTCAGAAGTAATTTCTGATTCTGAAGGGCGATATGTCATGGTGACTGGCAATTTAGCTAACACTAAAGTCATTTTGATTAATGTCTATGCACCTAAGGCGGATGATAGAGCTTTCTTTAATTGTGTTTTAAATCCAAACCTTTATACTGTAGATCCTCAGCTACAGCAGTGATAACATCTAATACTTAATAACTTATGAAGACCATGGAGGTTTTTAAATCCAAACTTTAGAGCATACTCCTTCTTTTCACCTGTACATTATTGTCACTCAAGAATTGATTATTTCCTCATAGACAGTTTTTGCCCACTATCAAATCTTGTAAGTACGATGCTATTGCTATCTCTGACCATGCCCTTCTGATCTGGAGCTTAAATTACGGCATCCAACAATTCATCTCTGTAACTTAAGCCCCTGTCATTAGCTGATGAGAACTGTACAGAATTCATACCCAAGCAAACTGATCATTTTCTTGAGACAAATTCATCCTCAGAGGTCTCAGCAGCTATATTCTGGGAAACTCTGAAAGAATTTTTAAGAGGACAGATTATGTCATTTCTTTCTTATAAAAATAAATTGGAAACCAAGCAGCTGTCTAAGTTAATAAGCGAAATTACAAGAATAGATCTAGAATACACAAGGGACCTCATGTATAACGGCATGCATAGAATTCACACTAACACATGCCGTACGAGCAAAAGTCAAAAATGTGTGTACCCACAAAAAAATTCAGATGCAGAAAACTGTGTGTATGCCAACCTCCACGCACTTCCGCTACATAAATCCCGGTCAGCGTGAAATGTAATGCTCATGCACACGCCTGCCACCCCACCCTGTTTCCTCCCAGAATTACACCTCTTTGAACATGCAACTCAATATGAGTATTCCCTTAAGTAGAGCATTCTGTGAAAAGACAATAGCAAAAGCAAATGCCAAGTGGAAGTAATGAAAAAGTACTATTTCTTGGTTTAAGCAGTTATATAAACAACAAAAGGTAGTTGATCAAAAGTTCAAGTTCAGAAAGTCACACAGTGCCCAAATTAAAAAAAGAAGTGGTCAGATATGAAAGTTGCTGGAAGCTTATTAGGGTACAGAGAAAAGAGAAAAAAATAGGGACACAGTAGAAAAAAAAGCTTGAAATGTCAACTTTAATCTCAAAATTTCCTCTTTATTCACATTGTTTATTTTGTCATTAAAGTAGAACATCATAAACTTCATCTTAAAATCGTTTAATTTACTAGTTTCTCAAATCCCATTGTAACTAAAGTAGCATGTTAAATGCTTTTTATGTGTTCTTCTATGTACGAGTACTCTATGTGTGTAAATCACTATGTGCTTTTAAAATGGGCTTTCTCTTAAGCCGACAGGGCACAGAATACATTACATTCATGATATTACATCTCTCTAAACAAACTACATAATAAGATGTATACTTGATATTATTTTCATGATGATAGGAATTAAAGCATGTATTACACAAGAGTGGCACAGTGGTAGCCTTGAGCTGGTACCCTGTTCAGAGATTGTTTCTGTCTCCCACAAGATGCTTGCTATGCCATGTGTGACCCTCAATGAAAAAATTTATTGCAGCAGTACGATCTCTTTCAAATGTACTAACACCCTATTCCTGTCCTTCCTTTTCGCTCTCCAAGTAACCAATCGCCACACAATGAGCTCTTTAATAAATGTTAAGCCATCTCCAAGCTTAGAATTCTTCAAAATAGATTAGGAGTGGATGGCTGCCATGCACAAATACACTCTAGCTCCATATGTGCAAAACATCATTCAACTTAAAATATCTTGTTATTTATCTTGTTTAAAATTGTCCAAAATGTTTCCTGGGCCAGATTCAACCTGTTAAGGTTGTAATCTATCTCCGTACTGACTGGGCCACATGTTATGGGTGTGTACCAAATTAACAACATTTTGGACAAAAATCTTTGAATGCCTGTCAGAAATCCCTAGTGTTACAATCACTCCAAACCCATTAACACTAGAATTACCAAAGCCTACGAAAAAAACTTTTAGATCCGCCCCACCTTAAATTGCTTCGCGCCTCTCCGTCAGTGTCTTTTGTCCTGTAAATGTGTCAATAAGCAGCAAGCAACAAGCAGCCTGCTATCACATCCCCCCACTGCCGCACAGTTTTCTCAGCTTAAGTCTGTTTACCTGCGTGTCAGTTGCTTAGAGTTGTATAGAGTGAGAAGTCAAGCAAAATGACACATTTTATAAATACTATATCGTTATTTGGAACATACGCATTTCATGTGTGTTCCGTGTCTAAAGAAATCTATGTAAACACATCCTAAAAACAGAAACGTTTTTCATGTTTTATTAATAACTAGCAAAATACCTGCGCTTCGCAGCGGATAAGTTGTGTGTTGAAGAAGTAATGAAAAAGAAAAGGAAACATTTTGAAAATAAGGTAACATGATTGTCAATGTAATTGTTTTGTCACTGTTATGAGTGTTGCTGTCATATATATATATATATATATTGTAATGACCCGGCAGTCAGCGTTAACAGCATGATGCACTATGGCTAGTGGATGAGATGTTCACCCGATTCGGAGTGCCGGACGAACTTCATAGTGACCAAGGGCGGAATTTTGAGAGTCGGTTGTTCAGGGAGGTGTGCCAGTGGCTGGGGGTGAAGAAAACCAGAACCACTCCCCTTCACCCTCAAAGCGATGGACTGGTCGAGCGTTTCAACCGCACCCTGGCCACCCAACTTGCTATCCTGACTAGTCAGCACCAGAGAGACTGGGACCAGAATTTGCCTCTGGTCCTGTGGGCGTATAGAACAGCAGTGCAGGAGTCAAGTCAGTGCACACCGGCGGGGCTGATGTTCGGGAGAGAGCTTCGCACGCCAGTGGATTTGGTGTTTGGCTCGCCTCCCGAGCCTGAGAGAGAGAACCAGTGTAGATCTTCATCATCCACCCTCAGTGCCGAGACGGACAATGACGGACTCACAACTGAGCCTGGCACGGGTGATAGAACGTCAGGAAGGCCGAAGCGTGTCCGTCGTCGGCCAGGACATTTGTTGGATTTTGTTGTGGGAGATTAGGGTTGTGGGGACACTAACCCTCTTGGGGGGGGCTATGTAACGACCCGGCAGTCAGCGTTAACAGCATGGTGCATTATGGGTATTTCGTTAGAGTTTACTTTTTGTGTTAATTAAGCAAGGCAATCGATTTCTTTTGCACTATAAATGTTATATGTGTTTATGTTTCAGTTAGTTGGGTGAGCTTTGGTCATTTGCAGCCCAGGTATATAAAAGTGTTACAGTTACCATTATGGAGAAAGATGTGTTGATGAATGACTTTGGCTATGGCCTTGCATGTATTAAGCTTTGTTTTTGACTCTCTGCTCTATTAAAGAGATAATAAAGGACAGAGCTGTGTCTTGCTAGACATTCCATCTATGAAATTATTTACAGAGACACTCGGGGTCGTGCGGTGTATGGGACACGAGTGTTCGCCAACTTAATGAGCTAGGTACAGCTGCGTGTATGGCACTGGCATTCCGCTAGCCGATAGCTTGGGGGAAGTGCGCAGCAGAGTTCAGCTCCGAGAACTTCAATACTCAACTACCAGTTGTTACAATATATACACACTCACACACACATATAAACATATATACACACACACACACATATATAAACATATATATACATATACATATACATATATACACACACATAAATCCACATATATACATATATATATACACATACATATCTACATGTATATACACACATACATATACGCACACACACATATACATATATATTGTCACAGGCGGCTGGGGGTGGAGCCCAGCCGGGACGCCCGAGGCGACCGGAGGCGGGCTGGTGCCTCCTCCCGACCACAAGGGGGCGACTGCCCTGGTTTTTGTTGGTGGCCTCGGGTAGGGGGCTTGGAAGCCCAACCCTGTAGGGGCCCGTGGCCACTGTCAGGCGGCGCCCCGGTGCCTGAAGAACCCTGGAGCCCAGCACTTCTGCCACACCAGGAAGTTCTGTGGGGAAGAAGACAGGGGACACGCGGAGGGCTTCCGGGAAGCAGCTGGAGCCCATCCGGGGTGTGATAAAAAGGGCCACCTCCCAACAATCGAGAGCGTAAGTCGGGTGGAAGAGGACGGAGCTGGAGAGAGGACTGGAGGCGGCCAGAAGGAAGGCAACAGAAACTGTGAGGCCCGGACTTTGGGGGATCGGTGTTGGAGGCACTGGGTTGTGCACTAACTTGTACATATCTATACTAATAAAAGGCAAAGCCCTCACTCACTCACTCATCACTAATTCTCCAACTTCCTGTAGAAGGCTGAAATTTGGCAGGCTCATTCCTTACAGCTTACTTAGAAAAGTTGGGCAGGTTTCATTTCGAAATTCTACACGTAATGGTCATAACTGGAACCTATTTTTATCCATATACTGTAATGGACTTCAGCTGGAAGGCCGAGGGGAGCGGAGTTGTTTGTGACATCATCATGCCTCCCATGTAATCACGTCAACTGACTGTGAATGCAGTACGTAGAAAACAAGGAAGACCTCCAAAGAGCGCTGAACAAAAAACGCCATTTCACAATTGATAAGTCAGCAAAAGATTATGAAGCGAGTGATGCATACAAGCATATTCATAAGTGCAGCTACTGCGGAAACAAAGCACGGTGTGAACCGTAAATTTAAATTAAGTTTATAGACATAAACTTAGACATAAACGTAGACATGCCGTTTGTCATGCCTACGACAAATATGGTATTCGCGAGATACAAGTTTGATGAGAAGACACGAGGTATAAATGAGACTTTGGATCACTTTGTAACGGAGTTAAAATTGCTGTATCAAGAAACTTTTAAGTGCCGGGTCTTAGATAACATTAAATAAAGCTGTTGAAATCGTGAGATTGCACGAGCACAGCTGAGAATATTCGCAGGCAATTTCCACAACTTAATACCAGGAATGCCTGTTGAACATCTTACAATCACGAGTACCGATTTGGGTGGTGAACACTTCAATGAATGAAACCTGTTATCTTTACAACGGTTGACAAACACGGATTATAACTTGAACACAACACATCCTCCAAATACAAACCTGATTGAAAGAAATAATGATAATCAAATCCTTGATGACAGCAACACTTATAACGGTCACAAAACTATTACATTGACAATCATGTTACGTTATTTTTAAAATGTTTCCTTTTCTTAGCACAAGCACAGCTGAGAAGCTTCGATGCATGTACTCCATAACGTGTTAAAAAATAACGCATTTAATCACACTTTGCATTCCAAGCAAAGGGAAACATTTGTCAATGCATGATTTCCTGGTACATCAATTATATTGATTCACATATCAGAGCTACAAAAATGTAAGAGTCGGAAGAAAGCGCGTTGCTAGGACTGATCGGAGGCAAATTTAATTTCAAAAGACTATCCGACAGAACCCTTGATAAAAGCATGGTTTTGTGCAAACTGTGAAGATAGGGGGTTAGAAAATGTGCTACGGTTAGCGTCAGGAGATCCAACTTTCCAACTGCCGTGCCGAAAGACTATTTCAAGTAAAATTCAACAGCTTTATGACACTGAAAAGCAAGCAAAATTAGCACCAGGAAGTGCGGGGGGAAAGAAGACAGGGGACACCCAGAGGGCTTTTGGGTGCGCAGCCGGCACTTCCCCCACACTGGGGCGTGTACACGGAGGAATGCCGGGTAGCAGCTGGAGCCCATCCAGGGTGTGATAAAAGGGGCCACCTCCCAACAATCGAGAGCGTAAGTTGGGTGGAAGAGGATGGAGCTGGAGAGAGGACTGGAGGCAGCCAGAAGGAAGGCAACACAGACTGCGAGGCCCGGACTTTGGGGGATCGGTGCTGGAGGCACTGGGTTGTGCACTAACTTGTACATATTGTAAATATAATAAATGGGTGTGTTAGGTGAGAAACCGTTGTCCACCTGTCTGTGCCCGGGTCCTGTTCCACAATATACAGTATATATATATATATATATATATATATATATATATATATATATATACACACACACACATATAGCAGTTGTTGCTGGGGGTGCTAGAATCTATCGAGGAAGAAAAATGAAAAACATTATTTGTACAAAATCTGAATTTATCTACGCATTCCTAAATAATTAAATGGGCAGGCTATTTTGTATCAGTGGAATACGCTGCTTGTTAAAACGGATGACTCCCGCTCTTACGTGCTGCGTGGGTATTATGAACTATCATATCTGTTCAAGTTCTATTTAAATTTTAAATATAAGTCATTTTTACTTAGTCGACAGAAATATGTTTGATAGGAATGTAAATTAAATTTAGTCATCATTACATAAATTTTTCTTCACCATAGAAATTTAAAGACTAAATTCAACTTACATTCCTACCAAAGATATTTCTGTCGACTAAATAGAACCTACTTATATCAAAATAGAACTTGAAAACATATTGTGACGTCCCGTCGAATAAACACACTCAGAAGCCGCTTGTCCGGGGAAGTCTTCCAAATGCCGACTGGCTTTTTATTCAATATGCGCGATATAAACGGTGCCCTACAGCCGCCCGTTGTCTGGGTCACGGAGACACCTCCAAAACAATAAAGACTAATCACCTTCGTCCTATCTACCTCTCTTCAAAAACATTTACTTCCCTTCTTTTCACCTGATGCTGTTCTCCTCTCTTTCTCCAGCACCTCCAACTCAAACTTCCGACCACCACCTCCTCTTTTTATCACGCCCCGTTAATTAACCCGGATCCCTGTCACTCATCTCTCTCTAGGGAGTTGCCCCAAGCCCTTACAAACAGGGTTCCCCCAAAACTCTACCACAACACTGCTTCCCTTCCCTATAGCCCGTGCAATGGCAAGACACGCCACAATATATTTTTTCGAATCTGATCACGCATTTTAGATCAACTTGACTTGCACTACATCAAGCCCGCGTGCTATTATGCTCTCGCCTGTCTGCCTCAATAAGTCACCGTTGCTACGCTCTTACTTTTTTACCGTTCATTTAATCATGGCTAGTCGCAAAAAAATTAGAAAATGGAAGGAGGATCACACTGAGTATGGCTTTATCAAAACAATTATTGATGGCGAATAAAGAATCCATTATTAATAAAGCTTCAATTGGTGATCTGTTTTTCTGCATTAACTTCATATTTTTTCATACTTCTTCTCACAACAAGGGGGTTCGAAATCAGGATCGTCTGTCACAGGGGGTGCGAGTGTAAAATGAATCGGGAAGCGCTGATATATGTATCTATATATATATATTGAAATAGTGTTACTGTCAAATAATGCAAAGAGTACGCGGCACGTGTTTCGCACTAATTCTGGACTCATCAGGCGTACACACTCACTCCACCCCCTCTCGGGAATCGAAGCTCAGACATCAGCGCTAGAGTGGAAGCCTCTTGTGTTGCGCCACAGCGTGTGGTTCGTTTAGTTGACAGTATGTAGATCAGCGTATAAATATATATATATATATATATATATATATATATACAGTGGTGTGAAAAACTATTTGCCCCCTTCCTGATTTCTTATTCTTTTGCATGTTTGTCACACAAAATGTTTCTGATCATCAAACACATTTAACCATTAGTCAAATATAACACAAGTAAACACAAAATGCAGTTTTTAAATGATGTTTTTATTATTTAGGGAGAAAAAATCCAAACCTACATGGCCCTGTGTGAAAAAGTAATTGCCCCTTGTTAAAAATCACCTAACTGTGGTGTATCACACCTGAGTTCAATTTCGTAGCCACCCCCAGGCCTGATTACTGCCACACCTGTTTCCATTAAGAAATCACTTCAATAGGAGCTGCCTGACACAGAGAAGTAGACCAAAAGCACCTCAAAAGCTAGACATCATGCCAAGATCCAAAGAAATTCAGGAACAAATGAGAACAGAAGTAATTGAGATCTATCAGTCTGGTAAAGGTTATAAAGCCATTTCTAAAGCTTTGGGACTCCAGCGAACCACAGTGAGAGCCATTATCCACAAATGGCAAAAACATGGAACAGTGGTGAACCTTCCCAGGAGTGGCGGCCGACCAAAATTACCCCAAGAGCGCAGAGCGACTCGCCGAGAGGTCACAAAAGACCCCAGGACAACGTCTAAAGAACTGCAGGCCTGACTTGCCTCAATTAAGGTCAGTGTTCATGACTCCACCATATGAAAGAGACTGGGCAAAAACGGCCTGCATGGCAGATTTCCAAGACGCAAAACACTGTTAAGCAAAAAGAACATTAGGGCTCGTCTCAATTTTGCTAAGAAACATCTCAATGATTGCCAAGACTTTTGGGAAAATACCTTGTGGACTGATGAGACAAAAGTTGAACTTTTTGGAAGGCAAATGTCCCGTTACATCTGGCGTCAAAGGAACACAGCATTTCAGAAAAAAAACATCATACCAACAGTAAAATATGGTGGTGGTAGTGTGATGGTCTGGAGTTGTTTTGCTGCTTCAGGACCTGGAAAGCTTGCTGTGATAGATGGAACCATGAATTCTACTGTCTACCAAAAAATCCTGAAGGAGAATGTCCGGCCATCTGTTCGTCAACTCAAGCTGAAGCCATCTTGGGTGCTGCAACAGGGCAATGACCCAAAACACACCAGCAAATCCACCTCTGAATAGCTGAAGAAAAACAAAATGAAGACTTTGGAGTGGCCTAGTCAAAGTCCTGACCTGAATCCAATTGAGATGCTATGGCATGACCTTAAAAAGGCGGTTCATGCTAGAAAACCCTCAAATAAAGCTGAATTACAACAATTCTGCAAAGATGAGTGGGCCAAAATTCCTCCAGAGCGCTGTAAAAGACTCATTGCAAGTTATCGCAAACGCTTGATTGCAGTTATTGCTGCTAAGGGTGGCCCAACCAGTTATTAGGTTCAGGGGGCAATTACTTTTTCACACAGGGCCATGTAGGTTTGGATTTTTTTTTCTCCCTAAATAATAAAAACCATCATTTAAAAACTGCATTTTGTGTTTACTTGTGTTATATTTGATTAATGGTTAAATGTGTCTGATGATCAGAAACATTTTGTGTGACAAACATGCAAAAGAATAAGAAATCAGGAAGGGGGCAAATAGTTTTTCACACCACTGTATATGTATATATATATATACTGTCACAGACGGCTGGGGTTCTGACCCGGCAGGGACGTCTAAATGGACCGGAAGGTCATAAGAATAGCTTCCGGGCCACAAGGGGGCAACCGCCCTGGAGCAGGAGAGGACCACAGGAAAGGAGAAAAAGGGTTCTGGACTGTTTGGACCCGTGGCCACCGCCAGGGGGCGACCTAAGCTTCGAGGAACCTGGAGACAGTTACTTCCGCCACACTCTGCAAGATGGCGGAGGAACCTGCCAGGGACGCCTGGAGTGCTTCCGGTGCAAAGAGCATCACTTCCGCCACACCAGGAAGTGCTGCCGGAAGTTTGTCATCAGCCACCTGGAGCGCATCCGGGCGGGAATAAAAGGCGCCGCCTCCCAGCAATCTGGGAGCTAGAGTCAGGAGTGGGAGCAGGACGAAGCTCCCAGGAGGAGATTGGCGGCTAAGGATTGAGTTCATTATGGGTGATTATTGTTGTGCGCTTTGTGTCGTGTTTGGGACTGTGTTTATTTGTGAATAAATAAACGTGTGACTTTTATAAAGATGTGGTTTCCAACTGGTGGTGTCCGGGCAAGTCACAATATATATATAAGATAACTCCTGTAGCCACAATAAATGCCTTTATTGAATATACAAACCAGGGGTGAGCAAGTTCCTTTCTACTGCAGCCACAGCCGCAACACACATAAAAAACATCAATAATAACTCATAAACTTGCAATATTATTTAGGAAACAACATTTTACTCACCAAAAATTCGGATTATTTGTAAACAAAATCCATCCTCCTCTCTTTCCTCAAAAATAGTTCAATTTTTCTGTCATACGGATTATCCATGCATCGAAGCTAATGCTAAAAGTCGAACCTGCCCTGTCGTATTTCTGGGATAAGTTTTAATTCACTTTAGGGCTGAAAATGTCCGCTCGACAGAAGCATTGTACACGGGAATGGTCACCGCCAAATATACCAATGTGAACAGCCGCCCCATGCTCTCATTCAGATTTTTCTGATGAAGGAAGTCAAGGAGATCAGTGGGAGATTTTCCTGCAAAATCATCCATGGCATACATTACAGTCAGTTCTGTTTTTAGCTGAGACAGATCAAAAACCCTCCGTGGCTCTTGTGTTAAACTGGAGAAGGCTGCATGCGTGAAATTTTTCTTGTATTCCCGAAACTTCTGGGGCTCGAGGAGCATGACAAACATCAGGTTTTTGTGGTCTTGAAATCTGGTCTGTGTCTGGCAAATAATATTGTCCAGAATCCTGCCATGGAGTTGGCCGTAGTGCGCGTGAGGACACTCAGAGTGCTTGCGGTGCATTCAATGGCCTCGTAGAGTTCCTCATATCGGCTTCTATCCAGTCAATGGGTCTGAATATGGTGATGTTGCTGTACGCCTGCTAGAGGGGCCTACTGACACCAACTCAAAATCTGATTGGTTGAAGCAACAGGTTAATCGACATTTATTCTGTGTTAGAGTGCGTGCACAATGGATTGTGAAGGCCTCTCTGCCTGGCAACAAATGATGGCTGAAATGTGATTGGTTAAATGCTTTAATACAAAAATACATGCCTGGAAGCAGCAGAACCATCGGAAAAGCTATGAAAGGAAGTGGACAGACTATTTGGAATAATTTAATAAGTATTCATGAACAAAATATAATTAACATCAGTTTGTGATTCAGATATTTTTACTTACGAATATGCTAAGCACAGTCCTTGACCCGCGAATATTTACCTTATATGGGCAGGCGCTCAATTACGTGGGAGGCGTGATGATGCAACACACAACTCCGCCTCCCACGGCCATCGAGCTGCAGTGTATTACAGTATATGGACGAAAATAGGTTCCAGTTATGACCATTACGCATAGAATTTCGAAATGAAACCTGGCCAACTTTTGTAAGTAAGCTTTAAGGAATGAGCCTGCCAAATTTCAGCCTTCTGCCTACAGGGGAAGTTGGAGAATTAGTGATGAGTCAGTGAGTGAGTGAGTGAGTCAGTTAGTCAGTGAGGGCTTTGCCTTTTATTAGCATAGATTAAACTTTTTCACTTGGATAGATTTACCTGATTTATATAAAGCAATTTCTAAACTGAGACCCTCCACCTGCATCCTTGACCCAATACCAACAAGATTTTTCTGTATCTGTATCTGCCATGCTAATTGATAGTATTCTAGAAATAGTAAATTTGTCATTAGATATGGGGGTCTTCCCAGACTGTCTTAGGACTGCTGTAGTTAAACCGCTACTCAAATAAAAAATTATCTTGACCTCTCTACTTTTGAAAATTTTAGACCCATTTCTAACCTGCCTTTCTTAAGTAAAATTCTGCTTGTGTTTCTGCAGCTCTATTAAATCTACTGTTTTAAAAAGCCTTGTGTATAATAAAATGCCTAGAAAAATGGGCAACACCCACTTTGTCCCTACATAGTATATGTAATGCACAGAGGATATTTACGATTTTTTTTTTGAAGTGGCCGGAAGTACTATAATGGTGACTTGCATCTTAGCCATCAATTATTCACAGCAGAAGCATCATTGTTATCATATATATAGCTACCCAATTTCTGTCCATCTGTCTGCATCTGGATTCAATAACCATTCCTAGGTCCAAAAAAGGAAAACCTGAAATTATTTTAAAAATATTCATGAATATAGAATTCATGAGCTGGGCATCAAGAATGATTGATTTGCCTTTAATAATCATTTACGTTACATTTATACACTTACTACACTAGTGAAGATAATAAATTGCAACACCATGGAATTATTGATCAAACTCCACAAATTATAATGATATAAAAATCAAATGGTTTCATATACTGTACAATATTTTTTATAAAATAGTAGTTTGTGTACCTTTTCCTAAAGGGTACATTTAAATATGCAATTGAATATTATAGGGTAAAAATACTTTTGTGGAAAATCTCAATTTGTGCCTTTTCTGTGTTTCAAGTTAATTTTGCCATAGTTGTGGTTGGTAAAGAACAGAATGGAGATATCTGCTAACAATGTTCAAAACATATTTGGGTGAATTTGTTTGGGGTATCTGGAAGGAAACACATTAGTTGTGATTTTTTCAAGTACCTTTCTACTGTTTGCAGCGGTATGTTGTAGGAAAGGAAAGTGAATTGTAACTTAATTATAATTTTTGTCTGTGGCAATCTCAGTAATTAATCAAAAAATTAGGTGAGGTTCTCACTTTATTTAATTTACCTTTCCCTGCTTGCTCCAGCCATTAGACTTACAGTATATCAAGGTAACTCAATCACACTCATTTCATGAGGCAGAATAATACAATTTATCGGTCAATTCAACCATTTTAGAATTTCAATAACTGCATGTATATGTTGACATATAAAACAGAACACAGACTGGACAGCCAAGCATATAGCAATGAGAGGTGGGCTTTTTACTTGTTATTTAAATTGCTACTTTATCTTAGGACAGAGAAATAATTTTACAATACCATATCTGTAAAGGTAATGTCAGTTTCAGCTGCCCAAGATGTAAAGACTTATCACATTTTAGTTTCAGAGAAAGATTTTATAATGTCATTTTAGAGAATGTTAGAGCAAAATGCTCCCTTTAGAGCAGCGGTTCTCAAAATGGGGTTTCGGTGGGACCGTGAGAAATGATTGCATATTTATACTATTTATATTTTTTATAATCATTAACCTTTACCATCTGAGGGGAAGTAAGTGACTGAGCTCTGTCGTTACCCCTACCACCTAGACCCGACCACTAATCTACTGTTCCATTATTTGCTGCCACCGCATTGTTTTCCCACCGTTATTGCTCGGCACAAACCAGCCCTTATTATTTTGATCATAATCAAAAATGATCGATTCTTTTGTAGAATTAAAACACTCGTGAACAATTTTTGTATATTTTAGAAGCAAATAAGAGCATTAAAGGTGGATACAGATAACCAACAAATAACATATTTTACATTTTTGATGTTTTTAAGTGGTGAAATTGCCCGCTCAACACAAGTGAAGTAAAAGTGTTCATAATGAGACAATTCAAAATAAAGTGATTGCTAAGAAGCGGTTTAAAAAATCGACAACGCAGAAAAGAGTCTTGATGATCTGGTCGTTCCATTGATTTTGATTTGAATATAATTTTAAGGTCTCATTGAAGCAGAACAACATCTAACAGTGGACAGAATTAGATAAGATCCAAATTCTTCTTGTGAAATAGTGTTTTGTTGCTAAAAAGAAATAGGAAAAATACTTAAGCTTAGGAACTTCATAGGAAAACAATCGCCCACTGAGAGTAAACACCTGTACTTATTTATTGACATAGATTGAACGCGACATATTTCTGAATTTTATTGTGATATGGAACCAAAAAATGAATACTGTACCACAATATAAGAAGAGAAAGGCAGACAAGGTTAAAATACCTGTCCAAGCAGTCTTTTTTTCTGAAGAAGTTACTCTCTGGGATACTCTCTCATGGGATAAATATGGCGTTAAATATTTAAAATATTTTACCATTAAAAAACGACGACAAATAAAGAATGTCAAATATTAAATTATGTCCTCCTCCATCATGATAACACACAAAAAAAAAAAAAATTAAAGACTTGACAGAGTTTCTACCTCACCCTTATTTCGTTGATATGAGAGTTGCACTGGCCAAAACAAAGCCAAACATAGAAGAACTGGTTAAGGCAAAGCAGATGCCGCTATCCCATTAAAATTTTAACTTAAATTTAATAACTAAGATGTACATAATATTTTCTGAATAAATAATTGTTTGTCAAAAAATGTTCTATTCACAGCAGCAGTGCAGCGCAGTGGGTATGTGGCACCCTTGTGCAAAGTATTTGGCGCCTCCAATTTTCTTGAAATAATATTGATTTTTTAATTTTTAATGAACAATTTTTAAAGGGACTGCCACACAAGAAATTCTAAAGACGTTTGAGAACTGCTGCTTTAGAGTATCCTCAGAATTCTCCTGAGAGATACGTGTATGTATCCCCCTTTCTGATGTGGAGGTATAGCTAGGTTTTAAGAAGAAGTTCAAACCTCTCCTGATTGGATTAAAATCATTTCCAGTTACAAAAATCAATGTCTCCTCAAAGGTGAGTTCAATTGTCCATCCCAGTTGTCATTCCTTGAATTATAGATTTTTGTTCTCATTTGAGTCTATGTTGCACCTTCTAGCTTAAGAAGTCTGCCGAGGGGCTTCTGCAAAGATGTCAGCTCAAGTTTGAGGAATATCCAGATCCAGGTACAAGCTGGAGTGCAGTTACTTAGTTTGAAATGTAATTGGGGGAAGGCACAGCTGGATGTCTTCTAAATCTGCTGCCTTAACAGGCCTGATATGTCATGAAGCCCAGCAAAATGGGCATTACTCACTTTGTTCTATATGCAAAAAGGAAATGTGCCACCAATACTCTTCTACATTGATTTTGCTTTTCCTTCTTATTTAGATGCATTTCTTTTTTCATGAACATTGCCTGTTTCTTTTTATTTCTCTTCAGTTATTTTTGCTTTCTACTTTTCTAACTGCATTTCATTTGTATCTTCATATCTTATTTACAGGTGACATTTTTCATATCCATATGTTGAGGTACTTTGCGTAGAACTCTAATCGTATTGTAATGTTTTTTGTATGAACTCACTGTCCACATTTAAACCAAAACAATCTTGAGAAAGAAGCAAAAGGACTGAAACTAGTAAAATCGATGACAGAATATTGTATCAAAATTTGATGCCTAAAGACCTATTAGGCTAAGACAATGTGCTTATAGATGGAGAAAGTGCCACAATGCACATCATTACTTGTTCTGAATTGTATGAGGAGCCACCTCCCAGTTTACCAAACATTCAAAATCTACGGGTTGAAGCTCAATTTAGATCCTACGCAGAAAAAGTGGAATTCAGCTAGCAATGGGAAAATGACAGCTGTCTGAAGCGGAAATAGTCAGTTTCAGGTGACACACAAATGGGAGGTAGATAGTAGATTCCAGACAGCGACAACAATTAAACTTCACCAGTTCGGAAAAAGAGGAAAAGAGGACAACTAAAACCCCTATTACAATACATAGAAAAATTCACCATAAGGTTGAAATTTGAATATATTATGGTTGGCATTCATTTAAGCAAGCAAGGAAGAATTCCAAAGCAAAGGAATATCTTTTCAAAGAACCCCTATAAGATCACTCTCGTCACCTTGCATTAGTTCAACGGAAGCAACTCCAAACAATAAAACTGGCCCCAGAGGATAATCTGACATTAAAGGTACAGTATATAGCATCCCAAGAAGGAAAGATCCACAATTTTGATCAGTTAAGGACCTTTTATTTACCTTGAAGTCAGGGCAACATTTGTCTAAACATCATATAGCAAATCTACTGAAAAATGTATACAGTACATTAAGGCAGGATTTCAAAAGTGCCGTAATGAATAGAACTCACAGTTATCACATTCATTGCAGAGGCAATTCATAATAATAGTAGTGCTGTTGGCTCCTCCAAGTGCATATAGCCCATTCCCTTAAAAGCTAGCAGAAACATTGTTAAGCATCAACCCTTGACAAAATTAAGGTATTTTTTCTGTTCTATAAAAGTAGTGACAATTTAGAATCACAACACCAAAACAGTTCCATATTAGAAAGGTATCATCGCAGGTTGTATTATTTTAATGATGTTTTTACCTTGGCAATTAAAAGCAAGCAAATTACATATTGTTTCAAGAAATTATATTCATTCTGGTTTTTTCCTTTAATATTTTATGGACTTATTTAGCATTTATTTTACATTGTTTGTGTCTATGGAATATGACAAATTCACATTTATGATTTATTTAGTGCTAAAGGCAATCATTAAAATTGTTAAAAATATTTAACATCTTATTGAGACAATATTTTGTTTCTTATAGATGACCAATTTTACATTTGTGTATGGTTGCTAGTCGCATTGCTATACAGGACAACTGGAGGTCAATGAATAGAGGGTATAAAGGGGTCATGCACTTCCTGATTGTCCGAGACTGGAAAAAAAGTTAAAACTAAAAATGTAGGTGTTGCTTTGCTAGAAGCAAAAAGAGTGTGAGAAAGAAGTAGACATTGCAGTGTTGTCCTAGGATCCAAGACAAGCTGGAACTGACAACTTAACGGCTCCCTCATGAACTACTCCACAGCAATATACATCTCTCTTCTCTGATGAAGGCATTTGCCATGTCACCGTGGGCTTGTGTGTGCGATGGTGATGGTCAACCAGATCGAACTTTACCAATTACACTTGTTCTTCCCACTTTAAACTACCTATTCATAATTTTTTATTAGTCATACTGTTTTTGCTTCTATGATCAGCCAACATCCATCCATCCATTCATTTTCCAACCCGCTGAATCTGAACACAGGGTCACTGGGGTCTGCTGGATCCAATCCCAGCCAACACAGGGCACAAGGCAGGAACCAATCCTGGGCAGGGTGCCAACCCACCGCAGGACACACACAAACACACCCACACACCAAGCACACACTAGGGCCAATTTAGTATCGCCAATCCACCTAAACTGCATGTCTTTGGACTGTGGGAGGAAATCGGAGCACCCAGAGGAAACCTACGCAGACACGGGGAGAACATGCAAACTCCACACAGGGAGGACCCGGGAAGCAAACCCAGGTCTCCTAACTGCGAGGCAGCAATGCTACCACTGCGTCACCATGCCACCCTGATCAGCCAACATCCCTCAGTTAATTATGGCATGTCTCACTACCTCTGTCTATAGAAATCTCACTATGGCACATTCTTTAACAATGGTGCAATCCTGCAGTTAAGCACCCATATTCATTTGACCTTGACTCTGTGCTGTGTGGGTTCAAACTCCACTGGACCTGTTGTATTGTGGCAGCTTCTCTCCATTGCGGTTACTGTGTAATTTTCAAATTCCATTTACTCATATTATTATTTAGTAGATACATTTGGTTATGTTTATGTTGTCTTTCCAATTGGAGCAAAGGCAGGTGGAGTGAGATGCTAATGGTTACATAGTGTCAGTAGCAGGATTTGAACCCATAACTTCAGGGTTTGAAGTCTTAGGTCCAAAGCCTTAACCATTACACCACACTTCCAGGCAATAATATTAGTCATTGGTTAAAAAAAAATACAACTACAAATATTGTATGCAGAATACTACTTAGTTATACACAGTAGTACTTCTGATACATTCGATTAATTGATAGCAGTATAACTAATAATAGATGTGGTAATTTAATTTTAAACATATTCATAGCCAGCACTGTTCATACAGTCTAAAATATGGAATACAAATATTTTGGAAAAAAAAAAACTTTATGTGGTGGAGTATATAAGTTGATAAATATTTTATTTGTATGTCAGATAAAGCAAATGTAATATTAGTGTTTCACAAAGTATGTTTTATTTCTTTGATGAGAACAGCAGTGCTTTTATGTCTAACTAACTAATCCCCGTGTCTACCCTTATCATTCGGGGTCATTTTTGCTAAATCGCTTGTAATTCGACCTCTCCAAATTAGAATCATTGCTGTTATTGAACTATCTGGAGTATAAACACATGTTTGGTCTCTTTGTAAAGGTAACATTCTCTAGTTTCACCCTTAGTAGTCAGAATCACTGTAGGTGTGACTGATCAAAAGTTATGCACATTAGAACTCACAAAAAAAACGATTTTTTTTGTTCTCGCCTAAGTTTTTTATGAAAATAAAGGAAAATAAAGCTGCAGTAGGTAGGTGGGGACAGAAACACACTATGTACCAACAGAATAACTTGTGGACTACTCAACTTCAAATTTGAAAAGAATACCTGTAAAAATGACATTTTTTACACCAGTTTTTATGTGGGCATGCCCAGGGGCTTTTATCCACATTTTGGAACATATGGAAAAAGTGTAATAACTTTTGAATGCTTCAACCCACATATATCAATAAGGGCTCTACTGAAAGCTTACACCTAAAGGAATCTATATCTACACACAGTGTCACTCTATTAGTTATGGAAATTCATGTTCCATAATAAAACAATAAAAATACACATTTCTATGTAAAATAGTCAATACAAGTTATGGGCCAAAAATATATTTATATTTTTATTTTTACTTTTTTTATAAAATGCACACAAACTATATATATATTTCTTTTACAAACTGTTACAACACAGCTCAGCGTTTTTCCATGTGCCACTTGATGGCAGCAATCACTAGCAAGCAGAAAGCACAAGGGCGTGGCACGTCGCTCTCTCCCATTATACCTCCCGGTTGCCGGTTGAATACTTTTGCAACAGCGTACATGCATCTATTATTTAATCGAGCGTTTATTTACGTTTAAACTTCTACTTTTATTCATATTTAAACTGCGAAAAACTTGGCAAATCACAATAAACAACCACGCACCAACTCTGCAGACTGGCACAAATGCCACCTTCACGCAGCCCGATCGTTTTTTTTACAAGTTAGTATAGCAAGTTACATATCAAAATGCTCGGCTGCTCATTGGCTGTAAGTTTTGAGTGTCAGTCACAGTGTCCAATCAAACTGGTAGATTCTACCAGCGTTCAGAGCTATACGTCACCCTGCAAGCTTTCTGTGACACTGGTTGGCTATACGAGGTGCCAGTCAACCCCAGCCCCGTCGTAACTGGCCAACTTAGGTGTCTTTCGAAAGCTAACACTTCCATGTTTCATGCGGTAGCATGGTTATCGCTGACAGAAACAAATTACGTCTAATATGAGCAATATAAGTGAAAAAAAATTACTTAGGTGGTCTCAAGTTATGAAACGTTTTCTGGAGTTTTTGTCCCTTTGAGAATATATCGTGTGTTTTGGACCTAAATCGTTTTACTGGATTATATTCGCTGGAGCCTTACGGACACAATGGGATCAATACTGCTCGGAAATATTGATGTTTGACTTGCAGGGGGTCTTCAAAGGTAGGCACAGTCAACTCTTAAAAGTATGTACTTCTCTGTAAAAAAGGCTTTAGTGTCAGTGCTGTGGTTGTTGTGTGTCAAAATGGTTTATATCATCGGAAAGACGAGACTTTGAAGTTTCATTTGATGGGTAGGGTGTCGAGATGCATGGCAGATGGGCATGCACACATTACTGTAACGTTTTGAACCGCTGTTATGTCCCGGGACCGGTACGTGTGCGCGTTAAGAGGGAATGAAATGTATTGCCGGGTTGGAAGAGGTGCCTAAAACCATTTTGGCAAAGTGGATTCTAAGCAGATGAGACATTCCCTGTATGAAATTACCTAGCTTGGTCTGAAGTATGGCTGTTTGGGATTTGTTTTCAATCAGAGGTCATTCTGTACCATGACACCCTATTGGCCAAATGATTTGGACAGAAATGTATAAAAGTGGTCGCTTTACTCCTCCCTCTCTGTCTCTCACACCATAACCAGGAAGACAACACAATGACTTTGACTGTAGAAGGAAACCAGAATACCCAATGAAAATCAACCTGGATTAAAGGGGAATCTGCAAGTTCCCTATAGGATATGAAAAGGTTTACCATTGAACCAGACTCTCTACAGCTCTGAGGCAGCTGTGCTTTTTACTTTACCACCATGTCACCCATTTTTAAAATCAACTTGTTTTAATTATATGTCATGCATGCTTGTTTCTCTCCTAAGCTCATTTTAGGAAGTACAGTATATACTATTAAACAATTTACAGATATGTAGATTTCAAGCCATTATTACTAGCCTGCGGGTTACTTTACAGTTTAATACAACAAATGTTTCAGTTTCTGCAACAGGGAAATTTACAATGGCTTCATGTTACATTACCACAAATAGGTTTTGACAAGAGAGGTTTCAAGAGAAATATATGCTGATAGCTGCCAGGCATTTTGACCCTAATGAAATGATAAAACAAGGAAAAAAATATTTATGCAGTTGCACATTTAGGCAACTCTATTTTGATTTGTTCACTCAGCTGCAAAAATGTAAATGTTGTTCAGCAACGTGCCCCTTACCTCTATAGTCATTTTTTCACTGAGTTTTGTTTAACTGACCGAAATGAAACCATTCTGTATGTCATACTATTGCAATACATGTTATGTTAAATAGATTTCTGCAGAAAAAGATGAAACAGAGGTATATCTTTAGAAGCAACAAAGAAGCAAGAAACTGTTTATGGTGTGTGTACTTACATTGAACACATAGGGACACATAAGCCTTTCCCCACCCTACACATTTCCTGCATCCTTTCACATATAACAGCACCTTCTTTGCACATGCTGGAGGTGCAGTTCATTTTCTGTGACCAGTCATCATGCCTCTTTTTATCCTGTAGGAAGTGTGCCCCTCTCTCCAACCCAAACCACTGGTGATCCTTACATAAACATACACACATGGATGCCTAAGATATATTATATGCTGCATGGAGAGAGACACCTTGGATGCTCCAATTTCAAATAACACAGCTTTTGATCCAGCAGAAAACCGTGCTGAGGATCCTACTCAAAAAATCTTGGATATAAATAAAGATGAGACACATTTGCATAGTGTAGCTTGGTTCAGTAGAAAATAGGAGCATGTCACATTTAAGGAGGTTGAACGCATTTCTGCAGTGTTTTGTGTATTTTATTATTTTCATTAGTTTTTTATAGAGTTGTATGTGACTGGAGATCATGCTTTGTCTTCAGGCATCACAGAAAGCTGCCTTGTAATATCACAACATCTGTTTTTCCCCAGTCATTGTTTTTGTATTATTCTTTCTGGAGAGTTCAATTGGGCAAGTTTTAATTATGAGAGTAGCAGAGAGGTCTGATACTCAGAGCATTTTTTTTGTAAATAGAATGTCATTTGACCAAATGGCTATTGTAACAATGCTCCTTCTTGTGCCCGACCTGACACAGACTCACACAGAGGCATGTATAAAAATACAAAAAGTTTATTATTCTTCACTTGTGGGGCACGTCTTCCCTGTGAACCCCACAGGCACAACACAGTCCCAAATTAAGCACAAACATCACAAACACGCCCTTCTGACACCACCACTCCTTCCTTGAAGCTTTGTCCTCTCCTACCGACTCTGGCCCCTGAGTGGTGGTTGCAGACCCCTTTTATAGCCCACCCGGAAGTGCTCCAGGTGCTTGATCCCCTGTTTCTGACTGCACTTCCGGGTGGGGCTGCAGAGTCGTCCATGCAGGCTCAGGGACCCATGCAGCACCCCCTGGCGGCCACTCCAAATCCCAACAGGGCTGTGGAGAACTCCATCTCTCATGAAGCCCTACGGGAAACTGAGGCACCCTCGTCAGTCAGGGATACTGCCACCAAGCATCCTGGGGGAGGTACCGAGTAGCCCATGGTTGCTCCCCTGGAAAATATGTTGAAGGGGCTCGCCACACTATCCAAAATTATAAGTCAAAATTAAATAAAGTCACAAACAAGAATACCTCTTGCAAGTGTAGCAGTAGGGGGCGCTATTGCTCCCTTGAACCCTCAGGTACCACGCCAAACACCAGGTAAAAGTCCAATAATTATTATTTTTTATTATAATAATGTGCACCAAGCACCCACCAATCCACACTACTCATACAATACTTTAATTAATCCACAATCATCCTCTCCCAGACACTTAGCCACCCTTCCTCCCAGCTCAGCTCCTTGTGTTCTTATATAGTTCCTGACCCGGAAGTGTTTCTCATCCTTCAGCCCATGATTCCTTCATGTGACCAGAACGTACTTCCGGGTTATAGGGTACGTAGCACTCCCCAAGCCTCCCTACAGTGACTCCTGGTGGTCCCCATGGTATCCAGCAGGGCTTTTTATTAAAAACTACAAGGTCCATGAGGTCCTGCTGGAATTCTGGGAACCTCCATGCTGCTGGGAGGTCTCCATCTGACGGCTTGGAGGTGTGGGCAGGAATATATGGCCGGCCATCCTTCACACAAGTCATCTCTTTATGTTTGGACACATTTAACTGCATGCAGGACTATTTCTCATTGGATGTGTCATTTATTCCCACACAGAGTAGTGTGGTTAGCATTAACTGATGATGGCAACATTAAAACAATAACAATAATGTTCTTTAAACAACAGAAAACAAACCTGATGTAAATATAATCAGTTCTAAATAGTTATGAAAATGTAGGACTAATTTTCTTTTACATATTCTATAGGAGGCCAAGAACACTGACTGCAATTAAAGTTAGTAAGGCACAGGAAATTCAGTATTATGGAAAAGAGTGCAAGATGGTTGGAGATTAGGAAGAAAAGGAACCACAAGGATACTGATGTGATGTCAAATCGCTAATGGTGAAGTTATTATTGTTGGAAGCTGACTGGCAGTTGCACAATTCAGCAAATAATGGAAGAAAGTAGAAGTGAAATTAACAATTTAAAAAAAAGATAATTTTCTATGTTAAAACTGTGTGTTATGATATATGAAAAATGTATATTGTTTGTAAAGACGTATTTAGAAAAGATGTTGCCTGAATATTTTAATAGTTGGTTTTTAGTGAAAAATGTCAACTATTATGCATCATTGTAAGTCTAGACTTTTATGACTGTTGTCATATATGATGTTGCTTAGATGTTCATGTTTTTTCTGATAAGAGATAAGAACATGTTTAAATCAAATGTATAAGCAGAAATGCTATGCCGTTTTTAGTTTCTTAAGGTGTTTCTCAGTTTTTTGAGTGTTTCTGTTATATAAGCATGCTGTGACATTGCTATTTGAAAAATGTTTAAAGATTAAATGTTATCAAGCTTGATTTAATAGCTTTAAGTTAACTATTCTATATCTGGGGGGCTGGCAACCAATTTTCTTTCTCAGCTAGATCAATCAGGGATGAGGGAGGACTGTCCTGACAGTCAGCTACAGTGGCAGTCATACCTGGGAGAGGTCTGAAGGAATTACTGAAGAGACCATAGTGGACCATAGTCAAAAGAGAAACCAAAGGTTGGTAATGTGTAGCTACAGGCAAAAAAGATATCAAAAGAAGTTTAGGCATTATTCTGGGGGTCCATATCAAAAAATAACCCGAGAAGGTATATATTTTGAGGAGAGGTGTCACTGAAAACAAAAATATTTTGAAAAAAATATTTTATCCAGTGGACCCTTCTGTATGTCATGAACATTAGATGATATTTCAGATATCTAGAAGCTACAGTTACAAGAAAGTTTAAATATTTATTCAAATTTAATTTCTGCAATATTATGGAAAGCAGTGATCAAGATGTAAATAAGTGGTCATCGCTGCACCTTTCTTTATCTGGAAAAATGAATCTTTTTAAAATGAAAATTCTTCTAAAGCTCTTAATTCTTTTTTAAGAACATTCCTATACATGTTAACAAATCTCCTTAGAATTTAAAAAAAATAGATTTGTATATCTGTAATACACAAAAGACAGAATTTTCAAAACAATCTCTTCAAAGAAAGAAGAAAGTGAAATGGCTTTACCTAATTTTCAGTTTTATTATTGGGTTTCAGATTACCATACTTTGAGACTAAGGAAGACAGTGTGGAAGGCAATAGAAATCTAAAAATTCTTTAAGCCTAGTCATGAGTAACTATCACCAATTTCTTTTGTGCATTACTGACTTAAAATACAGAAATAATGTAGAAAAATATCTTAAGGCAGAGATACTTAAATATATGATAATCATATACAGTATTAGATGTTAGAGACATCTATATGGACAGTGTAGTTAGAAACTTTGTCAACAATAATCCATTATGTTTAAAAGCATCTGAACTCGTGAAGTGGAACATATTAGAAAATACTGTATTTTCAGACTTTATCAACTCATCTGACAATGTACACTTAGTGATGAGAAAGGGAGCTCTCAATTAATAAATCAGACAACGAATAAAATGTAATTATTCATATCATATATTCTTCTTAAATATATGCAAAACACAGAGTAGTTAAAACTCAAATTTAAACATCACCCCCATCTGTCAAGATTAAAATTATTTAAAATCTATTGGGGTAGGATCCTAATTGTGAGTTATGTCAACAAACACTGGCCAAATGTTTTGGGATTGCTTTACATTCAGGATATTTTGAGGGAAAATATTTCCTTATTTGTCAGATAATTTTGGATTTACAATCACTGCTAATCCTGTAATGGAATTATTTGGAGTAACAACAGATGGGATAAGATTATGCTATGATAAATCTATTGTGATCTCCTACATAGCTTGTGTCTCAGTTTATCTTGCTTAACTAGAAGAATACTAATCTACCCAGTATAACACAATGGAAAAATGATGTTGTATTATTTAAAAATAGAAAAATCAATATTTCCCTATAAATAATGGTGTAAAGCTTTTTAAGAACTTGGCAGGAATTCATTATTGCTCAACTTAAGTAGCCTGCTGGGCACCTGCCTCAGTTCTGTTTTTCTTTTGACTTTTATAAATACATGAGGAACTGTCTAATAATAAGCTTTAGGTTGACATGGCTGTCTAAACTGATTATGATTCATTGTAAAACATTAATGAATTGAGGAGATTTTTAAGGTTTAGAGGTGTTGTATGGACTGTTTTTTAAAATAAAAAAAAAAGAAATTTTTCTGTATCATGCTGAAACATAATTGGAGTAGAGGTCAGATCCAGAGTGATAACATGCCATGCCTTCTAATACTCTCTCCTTTTTTCCCCTTTGCAGACCTACTGAAGACCATACACTTGCTCGTCCAATAACCAATTAGTGTAAGTAGTTACATCTTGGTAGTCCAACGATATCACTGCACGTGAGAGTATTAAAACATGTCTGATGGTGATTGTAATCTGGTTGATGTATAAGTGCCAAGGATAGTAAACCCATAATGCTCATAAGAAAATATTTTTGGGCTGTCTTTTAATAAAACTCTTTCTTTTTATTTTGACCACAGTGAATGAAATGTGATGGTAAAATAATCAAACCCATGATTGGGGCCGACCTGACCACAAGTATACAGTCTTTGGGGCAAGGCTGGGCTCTGGATAAGGCCAGATATTAATGACACCAAACAGGTCTTACAAAAGGTACCCTGTGATCTACTAATGAACTGCCTGCCGGATTTCCTCACCCATCTGGTCCACAGGCAAACGTTCAAAAATATGTTAGTGAGAGAGAGGAATAAGGCGGCAGCCCAGTACAAAAGCTCAGAATGGTCTTCCCGGCAAACCCAACAAGATTGAGTCACCCATCCTGAGCCTCCCCTCTCCAAAATGGACTTTGTGACCTGGCCTCAGGAGAAGTGTACGTCCACCCTATACTGTTTCAAGTGCTGGGAGGCAGGGCATACCATTCCCAACTGCCCTCAACTCAATGAACTGATGAATTGCAGCTGGGCTAAGGATAGGAGGTACTGTGCAGTTGCTAATCCTTTATCTTTTCCATGGACCGGAGAGGTGGTGGTTAATGGGTGACCGCACTTATCGACACCGGCAGCAACATGTCTATTCTTGTGCGCCGTTACGGGTTACCATGACAATGGCGTAAGGGAAAGACTAGTCTGACCTGTATTCATGGGGAAACAAGACGTACTGGTCTGCCTCCTGTGTTATAAGCTATCAAGACTCCTTAAAACTAGAGTCCCAGGAGCCCCACACCCAAATAAACAGATTTGAGCTGGAAGAACGTCAGCTGCGTCAGTTAGGAATGAGATAGCAGGCTGCTTGCTGCTTGTGCTGACTGACACATTTGCAAAACAAAGACGCTGATGAAGAGGTGCAAAGGAATTAAGGTGGCCCAGCAATAAAACTTTTTCGTAGGCTTCAGGCATTCTAGTGTTAAGAGCATTACGGGGACGGTGCTGAAAAATCTGCCCTTTCCCATGATTTTAAGTAGAGGCTGGTTTGAAAATAAAAGTGGTATCTCATAAACAATTCTGGTTAAGTCTTTGGGCCTGATCATGGATGGAAATATTCCACCTCAAACTGTCTCCACACCATGTATACTACCGGCAGCAACAACTGATGTGGCAACCCAGTGTGATATAGGGGAAGCTACTACAGCACAGCCTGGGACAGCATTGCGGTTGTACTCTCTTCCCATTGAAGTCAGTCTGGTTTGTTTAACCACATTACATTTTCAGTTCAGGCAAAAAACAGCCTCATTTAAATTAGAGCAGTGGAACACTGATTCAATGAAATTTGCCAACAATGCAGTCATCTCAGTGAATGACCAACACATGTTACATCCCATGAAAGTTAGATTCCACTTTTTTATTAATAATGATTTATTATATAGGGTAACTGAGCACGGGGGTGGGGGGGGTGGGGGGTTTCCCTGTTGTTAGTACCCCAGACTTACCTGAAACGTGTCTGTGAGCTAGCACACACCTACCTCATAGGTGCCAATTTAGGAACCGGCAAAACTCTTGAGAGGATTAAAGCTCCAATTTTATTGGCCTGGAATCCAAGAGGAGGTCAGATGTTTCTGTGCTTCATGCCCAGTGTGTCAGTTAAATCAGATTCCTATTCCCTTCATTGGCATTCCCTTCGAATGTATAGGGGCCCAAGGACACAAGTACATCCTTGTCCTTGTGGATTATGCTACCCAGTATCCAGAACTCATCCTATTGAGAATGGCTATTTCAAGAACCATTGCTTGGAAAATAGTATGGGGTCTTTGCACAGGGTGGCACCCCTAAAGAGATCATAAAAGATCAAGAGATGCTTTTTACCTCAGAGACATTCAGGGAAGTTGCCAAATTACTCAAACTTAAATGTATAAAGATCACAGTATATCATCCTCAAACTGACGGTCCAGTGGCGAGGTTTAATCAAACTCTCAAGCAGATGTTACATATATTGGTCAGCGAGAATGTTAGGTACTGGGATCAACTCCTCCACCTTGTTCTCTTTGCCTATCTGGAAATGCCACAGACCTCTTCAGGGTTTCCCCCTTTTGAATTACCGCATGAGCATCAACCCCGCAGCTTATTGGACATACCAAAAAAAAGGATCGGAGGAAGAGACCCTCCTTTCTATCAAAGTTCTAGAGTATATTGCGCAATTATGCATTAGTTTTGCTAAAATCAAACACATTCTAAAGTAAAAGATGGAGAAAGTGGAAGCAGAACAGGGCAGGTATTCTGATCATGGTATGGTACTTAAGGAGTTCCACCCTTTAGACTGGGTCATGGTCCTTGTTCCTACCTCATATTCTAAATTAATGGCTCATTGGCAGGACCCGTACAAAGTTAAGGAGCAGAAAGTTTTGGTCGATCATTTGATTAAACAGCCAAATCATAGGCTGACAGAACAAATTTACCACGTTAACTTGCTGAAGATGAGGAAGGAAAGGACTCTGGACCCTTACTCCGGCCAGCCACCTTCTCTTTTCACACACAAATTGAATCTGAAGTGCTATATCTCCACAATGATTATAGTACCGCCTATTTGGATGACGTCAACATCTATCCAACACGTGGAAGAAACACATAGAGCAGGTTCGGGTGGTGTTCCTGACTCTGGATGAAGCCAGACTTTGAATTAATCCATTGTTTGTTTGGGTTACTCAAAGCAAAATATTTAGGCTACCAAGTGGGTGGGGGCAAGGTCAAGCCACAGTGTTCTAATATAGATACTATATTGAAATGGCCAAATCTGAAAACCAAGAGGCAGGTCAGCACCAGTATTGCGTACACCTAACTTTTCTCTCTCAATTTATTCTCCAGACCAGTGCTTCAGACACTGGATTGGGAGCCGTGTCGAACCAACGTTTCCTTGGTGTCAAACACCCCATTATGTTCCTAAGTTAGAAACTGCTGGACAGGGAATCAGGTATGTTTTGGTGGAACGGGAAGCCTTAGTGATTAAATGGGCAGTAACACAACTGAGGTACTACCTCCTGAGAAGTGAGTTCACCCTTATCACCGATCATGCTGTTTTGCAGTAGATGGTGGTGAACAAAGTGTCACTCGATGGTTCTTAGACCTCCAGCTTTTTAAGTTTTCTGTCCTTTACTGCCAAGGTTCTCTCTAGGCAAACAATGATGCTCTTTCTTGGGTTCACAAGGTGGGGGGAACATGTCAGAAATAGAGAAATAGTATTATTTCTCAGCCGGACCAGGGGTTGGCACTGTCTTCTAATACTCTCTTCTTTTGCCCCTCTGCAAACCGCCTGAAGTTAAGGAGCATCACGTCCGGCACCATATAATGATATCCTATCTGATCCAAATCCACCTTTACATAAATCACTTCCTTTTCTGACCTCCCAAAACTCCACCTCTTCCTGCTTGTGCAATATATATATATCAGAGAACCTATTTGTTAACCAGTTCCATTTTGAACTCCATTCTGTAAAGACGTGTGGTTTGTTTTTTTCTGCCTGATATTTCAGTATACAGTATGGGGTATCTATCCCCAAGCCCTTTGCTGCCTCTGACTCTTTTTCTATTACACAGTTTATTTTGGAAAGGATTACACACCACAGTACCTTAAGATTGTGTCCCTCCGTACAGAGATCTCTGCCAGTGGGGCAAAAACAGTAACCCAACATTTTCATGTATACTGCAATCAATCACGATCACAAAATAAGGCCAAAGTATGGTATTTCTTTCAGTTTCAAACTGAAGAATTACAAAGAGCCTTACATAAACAAATTAATTAAAGGCAACAGAACAAGGAAAACAAAATAGCTTTAAGATACAAAGAAATCTATTAAAACGCTGAACTGGCTTATATATAAAATTGTGTGATTTGCTGTCCAGTGTCACTTTCTGCCTTTATGCTGCACTTCCAGTGACCAGAACTGGAAAAGTAGGAATTGTATACATATACTGTAACTATTATACATTATTTAAATACAAGTCTACACAGCAATGGCATTTCTGTCCATTAAATAAAAAAAAAACAATGGAATGGAACATTTTGCCTTTGAAATAAATTGATTTAAAATAGGTGCAAATCTGAATCACTCAGTTGTAATGCATTATCCAAAAGAGACCAAAGTATGTGCTCACTTTGAAGGATTATGTAGCTGGCTTTGTTTACCAATGTAAAATACAAGTCAGCGGTACAAATGACCTGTTTATTGAATGTAAATAGAAAAGCATATTGGCTTTTATTTAAAAACAACTTTGTTGTGCCAAACTGATGAAGCATTTCATTTTTACTAAAATATTTTACAAAGTAAATTGGAATTGCCGAAGCAGTATATTTTACTGTTATTTACGAGCACTGTCAACTATTATAATACTTTCTTTAATAGCAAAGGAGCTTGTCAGATAGAATCACAGTTAAAAACTCACAGAGCTGAAAAGAAAATAATTGCATAAGGAGACACCATAATTGGTGAATGGATTTCTTATAATGAAAGTCATATCTTCATCTACAGGTGTTGGACAGTCAAGGTTGTCTGCACTTGAAAATGCAGCCAAAGGGAAGCAAATGATTACTCTGCTATAAAGATAACATGACCACTTGAAATAAGCCATTGCCTTTTCTGTGTTATTATTTCTAGTGTTGTGAAGTCTTCAGTTGGTTCCATCTCATTCACTGGAGAACAACAGACAAGAAAGCTTAAACCACCCCCAGTGGTTTACTTTAAATGTGCAATTGAAATAAAGGAATTATAAATTGATTTGTGGGTGGCAAGCTAACATGTCAGTGACTTCTACAACTTGATACATAGTTGCAGGGACATGGGCATGGGCATGGTTCTTGGTTTGGTTACTGTATGAGTTTGCATGTTCTCCTCATTTAAATTTAATAAAAGTGTCCTGTAGTTTTTTCACACATCCTTACTTTGTGCAGTATAGTTTGAGAACTTTAAATGTAGGCAACATGGGGCAGTGTGAATGACCATCCAAGTGTGGGTCTGTGAAGTGCTGGTGATCCTTTCAGAGTTGATTTCTTACTTGTACCTAGTGCTACTAGTATAGGCTCCAAAAATGCAATGGACAAAGCATGGTCAAAAAAGAATGGATAAAACTGCTGATTATCTAAAAATTTCACACATAGTTACAACAAAGATGGTAGGATTATTTTACTGAAGGAGCAGAATTCTAAATATTCAACACCAGAACTTAATTCCCTCAATCTTTAACAAAAGGTTCAAAAGACGCTCCTCTTTGAAACAACTGAAATATTTTGCAATTTTACTTCCAACTGAAAAGATGCTGGGCTTGGAAATTGTTTTTAGTTAATTCAGCAGAAAAGTAGTCAAATCACTTAAAGGAAATGGCATAATTTAACTTAATTTAAGTTTTAAGGCAAAACAGATCAAATATTGTTAACCATAGACCTCCAACTGTAGTACTTCCAGATTAGTGTTACACCAATATCAAGGAGTGCATCAGGGACCACGGTGGTAAAGTTGAAAACCAAGCTAACAGTAAACAGTTAGGTCAAGACTATAACAACTGTGAGGCAGTCAAACCCAAAGTCAAAGCCACATCTGTGTAGCTACATTAAATAAAAAAAAAATAATAATAAGAGTGGCTGATTTGTTTTCTATGTTTTGCATTTTCTTTATTCCCTTAGTCATACATTTTTTTGCAAAAGCGTTATGAGGTAAATGCTATAATATACCAAGGGCAACTTAATATAACTCAATAGGCTGATTCCTGTTTGGTGTTCATATTGCTTTCATTCATCCATTTATGTACGTCTGATTTTCAGGGAGCTTATTCTAGCTGCACAAAGTATAAAGCATAAGTGACAGACCACCACATAGATGACTATTTTAGCTACATTTCAAAATGACTATTAAAAAGTGGTAAATAAAAATAAACATTGCTTCTGATTTCATTTAGAAAAAAGTCATGTACAAATCAAGGCTGGACATCTTAGCATTAAAAATCTGCTTATTGATTTAATGTCTCTGAGATGCTATGTTCTATTCCTAGTGAATAATTTATTTCTGACAATGTTCAAAGGCTACGTGATTGATGTAATTTTTCTTTTTTTCTTAGTAATCCTTTAGTTTTGTAAGAGTAATCCTTTCTGTAATGTTCTCTGCTATATTGTGTGTGCTTACTTTAATGACACCTTGTTAAAATTAGAAGGAAATATTTTAAGCATCCTTTCCTGTAGTTGAAATAACCACTTGAGTCCACTGTTGCGTTTAGTGTTGATTTTATCATATCTGAAAGTTGGTTCCCTTGCTTCTTAAAGATTTTTAAGGCATTCTAAATGAATTTGATTTTACTTTTCAAATATAATTTGAAATATAGCATTTCAAAAATAATGTTATATATATACTGTATATGTAAACATGTATTTCATACAATCTATGTCAAATTAATGTTGCAAAGGTAATGAGTGTGTTTTATAAAAAACATACAGTAACATGAAAGCACAGGCACTTTTGCATAAACAATATGGACAGGCGTGGTGGCACAGCAATTAGCATGCTGCCTTACAACTCCAGGAGGCCACCAGTTTATGTTCTGTTCTTAGTAACTGTTTGTGCAGAGTTTGCACATTCTCCATATAATCATGTAGATTTTCCTCTCATCAAAGAGTAAACATTAGGATCTGAATAAGGGAGTCTGAATGTGAGAGTAAGCATGGATGGAGGTTCCTTTCAGAGTGAGTTTCTGTTCTTGTTGATCTACCATAAAGATATTCTGGGTGTGAGCCTTTTCATAGTTATTATCCTCCACCAAACATTTTATTACTTTATAATGTTTAAGATTATAGAGTTAAATTTGGGTTATGTACACAGGAAAGTACTATTGCCTCAGAGTCCCAGGGTTTAAATCCTAGCCCAGGTTTTATATGCCACAAGTCTACAAGATATCGTTGTGTTTGCATGTTTTTTCTCCCAAATCCAAACTCCAGGTTTAATTATTGGCTGGCACCTGATGTTACTACAAAATATTCCAATTCTTCATGAGCCAGAATTGGACTTAAGAAACTCAGTCTTAAACAATAAGGTGTCATTTTGGTTATTTCTTAAATATCTTGATATATTTATAATGTACTATGAACAACACTTTGTAAAGGTCTATCCATCTATCTAATATGTGTTAAAGAGATTCAATTACTAAAAAGAGGACACAATATATCTTAGTTACCTTTAAAAAGTAATGACTTTATTTTCTCAGAAGTCTGAGGAATGTCTACATGACTCAGTACTCACTACTACATGAGTTTACGAGATGTGTGATTCTCATATAATACTATCAGTTGTTTGTGAGAGACATGGAAGTAACTGTCTCATTATACAATGTACACATGATAACACACTTAAACTTAATCTAACCTCCTGTGTAACTGAAGCTTCTGTGCCTTTGTTTTTTTATATCTGTAATGAAGAACAATGATATATTGTTAAGCCAAATTGCTTTACAGTGACAGCAGAAAACAAATGGAATACTTCGGAATCACCAAATTGCTGCAAAAATATCCAGAGGCATCTTTTATGGCATTTTTGTTTAAAGTATTAAAGTTACAGGCACCTACCAATAAGCTGCACTAACACTTCTGCACAAAGCAGCATGGTGGCTTGAATGGATAGCACAGCCCAGCGTGGGGTGCTGATTAAATCCCCACACTAGTAGCCTGGCTTTTTCATTTTGTGATTGTCAGCCCTTGGGTTAAGTAAGGCAGAAATAACACTTCCCTAATTATAAAGCTTTGGACACAAGCACCTCCAGGGATCTTCACTGCTAATGATTGATCATAGTTATATTGCAAGGAGAACAGTGAGGTTTACATAAAAAAGTAAATGGAAATGAATAAAAAAAGGATATCCTTAATGTTGCTTTTTGATAGGAAAGGAGAATCAGTTTGTGTTAATGTTGAATCATAGTAAAAAAAAAGAAATCTCCTCAATGAAATGTAATTAAAAATAAGCATTTGAATTTCAGCTATACCACAAAAACTGTATTGCTGGCCGGGGGTGTCTGTTATACATTCTCATTATCAGAGGCAGGAATAACATTATTGCATGACAAAAGTGATAAAACATAAACCAGTTTTTAAATGAAATTTTGGGAGTAGTAAATCATCAGAATACATTTACATGCCTCCATTTTTACACCATTTAAAATTTTTTCCAGACTTAGACATCTAGCACTGTCTGTGTAAATATTTGTCTCTATCAGTAGATGGCACTGATGTTAAATTTCAGAAGAAAAATATAAGAAGGCTGTTTTAATGACATGTGGAGCTGAAATGAAATGCTAGTCAGCCATGAAGACCAGAGGGCACTGGTTAGGATTGGTCTGTTTGCATCTGCACAACTACACATAAAACGAAGGCCAGTTTAATAGCTCTTTCGATGGATGTAGCATTTTTGTAACTAACAATTTTGCTTCAGGGTATGGTGTGGAAACAGGTTGACTAATCTTGAAAGGTCTTACATTTTTGTGTGGAAATTCTCCTTTCAAGCTTTAGAGAGGCTGCAGATAATGCATGGTATTTGTCATTTCTTCACTGGATGGACTTTGCACAGTTACTTGGCTAATTTATTGAAGTACATAGTAAATACAATATTTTTTGATTTATTTGCTGCTTCTATGAACAGGGTTTAATCTTTCTGTTACCTTTAGAAAGCCTTCCTGCTTGATATATACTGATAAAATGAATAACAGAAGCTCTTCAATATCTTAGCGTTACATGCATTGTAATATATCAAACCAAGTACTACTCTAAGGTCTTGTGTTTACTGATTTACAAAGACAAAAGGGTCTGGAATCTTTAGTTATAGCATAATTTAGTGGCAGCTACTCATGTCTATCTATCAAAGAACACAAATTGTTAATTATAATTTACAGTATATTCATAGAATTAAAAACATTATCAAACCATACAACAGATTAAACAATTCAATAATTCATAAATGGGAAGAAATGTGATATATCTAGGGATTCATCTTTTCCTAAAGTCACTTGATCCAAAACAAAGCTATCAACAATCTGGAGCCAACAGAGCCAGCAATAAGCAGAAGGGATAACCCAGCCCTGTACGGGAGAGCAAGTCTATCACGAGGAGTACTGATTGATATCATTCAGATGAAAGCTGTCAATCAGCCCACTATGCACTTCTCTGACATAAGGGGGAAGAGCAGGGTCCACAGGCAAATGGAGAAGGTGCAATTTCCACACAGATATTGACCAAACCAGGATTCTAATCAAGTGGTCTAAACTTTTAAGTCAACCGCACCACCCTATACATCACTTTGCCACCCACAGTATTTATATTGATATCTTCTATCTGGATAAGCAACTTCATGGCATTCTTCAACCCCCAGCCAAACGGTAAGGTATCAGAATGCACATGATATAAAAATATGCATTACTTAATTAAAGACATAATGGCGGGATCAACATAAAAAAACAAAAATTACAAACAAATAACCAAAATGCAAACATGAAACAAAACTCTACTCTCCCATCTACTTGTACAGGTTGTATCTTGTTTACCTCTAGCTCTACCAAAACCCTCTCCTTTTTCAACTTCCAACTTTATCTTTCAACATCCAGCCCCTTCCTCCTGACTCTTGACTCAATATGCCTCCATCATGAGACAGCTTTACATCCCCTACTTGCTTCCATGTCAACTCCAGAATCACTGGGCTACTTACCATAAGAAGGCCGCACGGTCCCACTGTACCCAAAAGAATCCCTGTTATGTGCTGGGTAACCTGCTTTCCAACACCACAAAGGATGTAGCTGTGCCCATTCACAATATGTCTTATAAATAACAAACTGTCTTTGTTGATCCATGGAAGAGATAACTCAAAATCTATTTGTTACATTCATTTACAGTGACTGTCAAACAGTTGTGACTGTTTTGAAAAAATAAGGTAAAGTGATTAGAAAATCCAATTTAATGTTTTAGTAGACGAAAAGGGCAAAGGTGCTAGACCACAAGACGAAAACAAAAGTCAAAAAGAGCAGGGGTCAAAAAGCCAAAATATCGAAAGAAACCTGACTGCAAAAATCCAACAAGCAAACTCAGAATCTTTCTCAAAAACATACAAGAAAGTTCTGGCTTTCTAGGAAAGATTAATTAACAGCTACCACATTGATTTAATATCCCAAATCTTGTGATGTCATGTGAAGTGACTTACAGAAGTCACAAAAGGGCAGCTGAAGTAGTAACCAACAACAAAATGTATAAAATTGCAGCTTGATAAGAGTCAGATAATTTATGGAAGCCTAGTGTTCAGATCTTTTTCTAGGTCAACAAATTCTTGGCCATGAAACGGAAACAAACAGGCACATTACACTTTCATTTTTTTCCACCACTCCTTCCTGTGTTCCCTTTTTATTTCCTTTAAGTATAATTGTAACATTCCATTACTAATATTATATTCAATTTATTTAGTTTTCTTAAGTTTGACTTGAGTGTATGGAATCTTATATGCTTTTAATAATTTCATTAAAGATCCAAAACAAAATTATATTTATGGAGATTGTGAACACTAGAGCACAAAGTTTGACTAAACAGTTATATTCAACATTAGAGAAGGAATATTGCAAGGTTTTTCAAAGCTGTTTGTTAACATATGAAATGGCAATGGACCAATATGAAGATATACTGTAGGTCTATCTGACAAACAGAAATATTAAATGCCCTCAGGCAGCGGGTATTTTGGTTTTGAGTAGTAAGGAATAATAACAAAAATCAAAGGTTTATAATCTAGGTTTCATTATTTCCTGATATATTTGTTTAAGCTTAATAGCTAGTGATTTATATGACAGTGAAATAATCTTTCTTATCATAAGACAATACCTGCATAATATTAATATATATCTGTTATGGTGTTAATGATCAAAGAGTTAGTTGCTATAACCATTAGAAATACAATAGGTTTGTACAAATCTTCACTGATCTGAGAAAAACTCCTGCAGTTACCAATCTGTACCAATCTGTAAAAAGTATGATAGATAAACAAAACATTCACTATCCTAATGAGTTTTTTTTCAGGCACCGTAACATTGCCTTGAAATCATTTAAAACCTGTTATATAGAGCCAAGACTTAAATCCACAATTACTTTGTAATGATTAATAATTAAAAATCCCTATACTTCTTGAAGCAAAAGGAGATAAAAGGAAAAAAAACTGCTGGGTAAAATGTTTTTTTTATTCTCTGCATACCTATCATTCCAACACACTTTTTTTCAGGCTTAAACAGTTGCAAATCCCAATTGGAGTCAGATTTGCACTGAGCAAGAATAAAGCTCAGAATTAAACTTTTATTTTATCCTTGATTCTTTCAGCAGTTTTATTTGGGATGCTTCAGAGTTAGAAATAAAAACTAATTTATATACATTATGTTCAAATGGAGTAATAATAATAATTGAAATTCTGTATTTAAATTTATCAGAAAAAACATTTTTTTAATTATAAATAAATAAATTTATTAAATCTTTTTATTTAACTTTTAGCTGATGTTTGCAGATTATGCATTCTCTCCATGTCTTTGGGGTTCTTTCCTCCTGCATTTTTAAAGAACCACAATTCAGGATTACTGGGGATTCCAGCAAGGTCCAGCCCCCTATATAACCTTAATTTGTATTTAATGGATTAGGGAATATTATGGTATATTATGTCTGTCTTTCCTAATGCCAGTGTTTCGTAATGTATAAGGAGTTACATGGTGATCTCCTGTTTTGCCCACTTCCTAACAGTCCTTTTCATGACTTGCAGTTACTGAATAATTTTATATTCAATATTTAATATGAGATTGGATCCATCCAAGAGAGGCAATGCCTTTTTACATTAGCATAAAATAAGTTCAGGGATTTATTTCCCTCTGCTGCAGACTAAGCCAATACTTTCAACTTCGACAGAAAACAGAAACATGAGACATGATTAAAATGCCTAAAAGTCATCATAAAAGCATTGTTTGTTTTCTGGAAAGTTCATTGTTTGTTGTCTCCAATGCGATAAAAACATCAGCAAAGAGTGAGATATGTGTAACCGAAATGATAATGTGTAAAAATTCTTGCTCCAAGTAAAATGGTTGTAGTTCAGTGGTGTTTTAACAGTGAAATGTCCTGAATTTAACAAAAACAACCATCAATTGACCTTTTATCTGCCTTCTCTGGTGCTTCAATTTCCATATATGGCATAAAATCCAGTTAGTTTCAGGCAAGTTTCTGCAGAAGACACGAGTATACAGTTGTTTTATGTCCCATGGCTCCTGTTGATCACTACAAACTCATCCATTTTATTCACCAAAGAGTTTACAATACCCATGATAATATGTGTCAGATAAGGTCTGTGGGGTTTAACATTAGATTTTTTCAGTACTAAAATTGCTAAGGCTACGCCAAGCAGCATTTAACACTAGAATTCCCAGAGCCTACGAAAAAACTCGTAGATCCGTCCCACCTTAAATCGCTTCGCACCTCTCCATCAGCGTCTTAATTGTCCTGTAAATGTGTTGATAAGCAGCAAACAACAAGCAGCCTGCTATCACATCCCCCCACCCCACACAGTTTTCTCAGCTCAAGTCTGTTTACCTGTGTGTCAGTTGCTTGAAGTTGTATAGAGTGAGAAGTCAAGCAAAATCACACCTTTTATAAATACTATATCGTTATTTGGAACACATGCATTTCATGTGTGTACTGTGTCTACAACAATCTTATGTACAGTAAACACATCGTTAAAACAGAAACATTTTTCATGTTTTAGTAATAATTGACAAAATGTAGACATGAAGTGTATAATGTGTTAAGCCTGATTTCCAAATATCAAATAAACACTTTCACCTAAGGTACAAATATAACAGAACAAGTGTGCTTTTATTCAAAAATATAACTGCAGATATTTACTACACCTCTGTTTTCAAATAAAGACGCGCTATAACAGAAGTGCACTCAGATCAGAGAAAGAGAACAGAAGTCCTCCCCACAAGAAATGTCCACTCACATACGGTATAAGAACAACGCAGCTGCACCAGGCTTAAAGGCGAAAGATGGCACCGTTTGAATACAAGACGAAGTCCGGCGTCATCCTGCCAATCACCTGTCCTTCAAAGAAACAGTATGGCTTACAAAGCTTGCGAACGTATCGTGCAAACTCATGTTTGTGATTATGTTTTGTGATGGTCTTTATATATGAAGCTTTTATATGTTACTTATATAAAAGCCAGATCGAATATTATTTATCTTGATTTATTTACTTATCTTCCTAGAGAATAAAGTCCCAAGTATACTGCAGAGCTCCCTCTGTTTGATTGTCAAAGGGCATGCTCACAAATTATACGTGTAATGCCACAAAAAATACCTGCTCACACTTTAGTATGCGAGCAATGGTACGAGAATGCAGTTAGACTGTTTTTGGGCACATACGCCATGCTAGTGTTTAGATCTGGATGGTGTAGTGTTGGGAGTGTTCTGTAAGCCGTGCTGTTTCTTTCAAGGACAGGTGATTGGCAGGATGACGCCGGACTTTCACCTTTACGCCTGGTGCAGCTGCGTTGTTCTTATATGTGAGTGGACGGTTCTTGCGGGTAGGGCTTCTGTTTTCTCCAAGTTCACCTCTGTTATAGCACATCTTTATTTGAAAACAGCAGTGTCAGATTGGGGTGAGCATGAACACGACTGAGATAATAAAACTTAATGAAAAAACACTAACTTTGACAAGCACTATAAATTTACAGCGGTTGTTACAGACATAAATCAAATGCATGTTTTTATTGTATAATATTAACAATACTAGCAGCTCTCTACTCAAAACGGTAAACTCGAGAAGCTACCAGCATCGAACCCAGAAGCTCTTGATTGGAAGTCAGCAGTTCTTTTTTCTTTGGTTATATTCTTGAATAAAAGCTGTGAACAGTGCCCCGGACACAGACAGGCTGACACGCTCAAGTCACCCAACACACATTTTTTTTTCATCTCTTCACAACAGTCAATGCTCACCAGCCCCAATACCCCTCAGTCCAGGCCAACACAATGCCTTCTCTCTTCTTGTTTCTTCAGGCCGCCTCCTGCCTTCTCCAGACCTTATCCTATCTTCCACCCGACTCTTGTCCCTTCTGCAGGGAGGCGGCCCCTTTAAATAAACACCCGGATGTGCTCCAGGTGTGTTCCCGGCAATCTCCCACCGACATGCCCCAGTGTGGCGGAAGTGCCGGCTGTCCCCTGGAAGCACTCCAAGTGTCCCTGCTTTCTCTTCCCCCCAGCACTTCCTGGTGTGGCGGAAGTGCTGAGGTCTAGGGTCTTCCTGGTATTGGGGTCCCCCTGGCGGTAACCCCGAGTCCCTACAGGGTCGAGCTTTCCAGCTCTTTACCCGAGGCCTCCAGGGCGGTCGCCCCCTCAAGGTCTGGAGGAGGCACAAGCATTCCTCCTGTCTTCTCAGGCGTCCTGGCTGGGTACCACCTCCATCCGGGTATGACAAAGCACACTTGTTTTGTTATACTTGTGCTTTTTGTAAAAGCGTTTATTTGATATTTGGACTTAAGGCTTCACACCTTATACACATGTTGTAAAGACGGTCCTTGGGTGAGTGTGGGAACTGTTAACATTTGAATCTGATGATTGCATATAGCACGGAACTGAACTCTCTATACTGTTCTGTCCTCTGCATCAACTGGAGTTCAGAAGAAATACCAACATGCAGTAACATGTGGACACTGGCCAAGATCGGAACAAAAAACCAAAGGCGGTCACTAACTACAACCGCATGAAGGTATGCAAATGAATATAATGTTGCATTAGTGCAACAACGTTTTCCGAAATGTACAATACAGGTCATAAAATGAATTATTCCAAATGTCATATAATACCTAAGTCTCTCTCTTTTGACATCATGGATCAAAAGGTGCATACTAATTCAGCGTGAACAGGAGCACTCAAGAATAAAACTGAATAAAAACAAATTGACATCCACAGCCATTCTCAGTCACGCACACCACTCACATCCACGTCCACAGTTTTCCCAGTCTCGTTCGTGCAAAAGATCTGACGCCATTTTCAAATATAGAGGGGGTGTAACAGAAGAAGTTTGTTTGTTATACCACGTCTTTTTCTGAAAACGGAGTCAGATCCGGGGGGTGTGTGGGAGCTTGAACGTGAGTGAGAGAATAAAACTGAAAAAAAAACCCACTAACTTTAACTAAATTTACAGACTCAAAACAAATGTATGCCTTTATTGTATGGTATTAACAATAACAGCAGCTCACTTCTGGTAAATTTAATAAAAATAATGGTAAATTTGGGAAGCAGCTGATATTGAAACTGCGACCTCTTGATTGGAAGGCAGCAGTTCTTAGCATTGCACCATGCAAGCTGTCATATCTTTTTTCTTCGGTTAAATTCTTGAATAAAAGTGCACTTGTTTTGTTATACTTGTACCTTTTGTGAAAGTGTTTATTTCATATTTCTATTTCAGGCTTCACACATTATACATTTCATGTCTACATTTTTTCAATTATTACTAAAACATGAAAAACATTTCTGTGTTAACTACGTTTTATGTAGATTGTTGTTGACACGGAACATACATTAAATGTATGTTTTCCAAATGATGATGTACTATTTTACCCTATAAAGCTCCCACACTTCACTCAAAGATAAACACTGAGTACTGAGAAACTACTTTACGAAATGAACTGCAGCGGTGGGCGGGGGGATGGAATACCAGGCTGCTTGCTGTTAATCGACACATTTACAGGACAAAAGACTCTGACGGAGAGGTGAGAATGGATTTAAGGTGGGCCGGATTTACGAGCTTTCTTGTAGGTTCTGGTAATTCTACTGTTAAATCCTTTTTTTTCTCACCAATAGTCCATTAGCACAGCATCCTGATAATGCATTCCTCCCTCCTACCCGCCAAAACAGTAGATTAACTAACAAAAATATATCTAAAGATAATCAAATGTAAAAATTAATTGATTGGCACACAGCCTCTTGTTTGAATGCAGTTTCTATTAAAATGTTAGCATAACTTTGGAATAAAAATAAAAATCCTGGTTGCATTAATGTTCTGCATAACACCATTTTGTATTTATTCAAAAAGCAAAACAAAATATTTCAATCGGTTGAGCACATAAATAAATTAGGAACATTTTCCTGTGGAAATATTTAAAAAAAAATTATAACCTTAGTAGAAACTGTTCCATAGTTCATTTTATTGTGAACATCTATAAATTGAAAAAAGGGTGATCGTGTGATTACTAAACAAATCAGTGGTCAACACAAATTCCTTCTTTAAAAAGTTCCCATTTAATTTTATTATAACTACATCTTCCAGCCTGTAATTGTGTTATTCGTCTAGAAGCAAGAGTAACTCGAGGTGACGCTGTGATATGAGTGGCTTTCTTGTCCAAATCTGCAGTTTCCTTGACCATCAAGTGGTTATTGCAAAGCTCACATGCCAAGTCTATAATCAATTGCCTTCTGCCTTCTAATTGCCCATACACTGGGAATACAAAATATTGGCATTGATTGCAGCCAAGTCTAGCAGGTTGTAAAACACAGTGACAGGCCACCTGCGGCTCCCTACTTTCACTGTGTAGAGTTTTGCCATCTGGTTGAGCACATCCACACCTTCCTTTTAAACTGAAAAAAATATAGAAAGGCGATTTTATGTGTTTTTAAATTATTTTTCTTCCTCAAAATAAGCTGTTTATAGAAAAAAAGAAATATATCAAGCTGCTAACTAAATATCTTGGTGCGATTGTCGTCTGTTACTGTGTCTGGTTACTTTTTTCTGTCTGTGTTGATACTGAATATGGGATGAATGGTGCAGTGAAGGCTAACAATCTTTCTTGCCTTGCACATATAAATAGGATAGCTTTCACTGTTGTCATCTGTGCTGTTGAGAAACGTTCCCTTGACATGTTGTCTTTTGTGGAGGGTGGCAGTTCTTGTCTTATTCAGTTCACTATACCAAGAAGGCTTGCTTTTTTTTTCAATTAACTTGTTGGCAAGGAAAGCGACATAGAAAAATTATCAAAAGTGACAGTTCTCCCATTGCCAGTAAATGGTTCAACAAATCACATCACCAGAGTCTATGACAGTTCTTCTACTGGTAATCGTGTGAAACCTTCTTCCCAATAAGGAACAGCATTTAGCATATACTTGCAATTTATATCAGCAGCTATCCAAGATTTGATGCCAGGCTTGTCAGATTTGTTTGCCATGCACTGAATGAAGGGGCATTGACATTTGGCTGGGAATAATTGTTCATCAACTTTTAAACACAAAATGCAATTCTGTAAAAAACTTGAACAAAAGTCTGATACAGTGGCAAATTTTTCTCTCTTCAAATGTAAAACCGCAATTCTTCAACCAGTAGCTTTTCCCACTCACATGCTTTATTCACTTAATAAACACCAATAAAAGCTGTCAGTTTATCTCTGGTCAAGGCCCATTTTGCATCAGTCCTTTTGTCTTCCACCACAGTGCTGTATCCTAATGTTTTCACATCCACAAGCAAAGAAATCTGTCAAGGCAACTGGTTATTTTTGCTTTTGCATATGTCATTGGGCCTGCCGTGTCAGTGAAAACATTGTGAGAAGACTGCCCACTTTGTGCCATCACATCTTCCCTTTTCTATGTTTTTTATGGAAACCAATGCTAGCTCGTTGTATCAGTTTGAGTCTTTTGTAAAAGGAGCTCAGGATGCCTCTACACGGGATACCAGCTCATGCCTAAGTTCAAATCCATTCAGTTTCAGATTTGAATTACACAAAACTCTGTAATTCAAACTTTATATCAGAACCCACCCCATTAAAGTCATCAAAGTCAATGCTCCAACACCTTAAAAGACTCCTTGGAATTCATCTTGCTTATACAGCTAAAATGGCTTCAAATTGTGCACTTGTTACTCAAAATTGTTTGAAAAAGACAATAATGCAATTTCAGATAAGGTTATATAAACTTTTTTTTTTATTACACGTACTGAAATATGTGTAGTCATCTGGAAGAGAGAGAGACAGAAATTCACATTTGGGAAGCAAAATACAATAACCTTTAATAAAGATGGCTAGATTGGGTTGAAAAGAATGTGCAAATACGGCCAGGTGAATGCCAGAGGAGAGAGACAGTGCTTCACATTTGGCTACCAATGTTCAATGATTTTGTTTGTGGTGATAAAAGGGGTTCTTACATGTAAAAAAAAAATGTTTGCTGAATAGAATTTCACAGTTATACCTCCATTGATATTTGCTGTGCAGCTATTTAGAAAAACTCATACAGAACTAAAAACACAACTCATGCAGTAGACCCGGTTGTGGCGCTTCTAGTTTTAAACAATTTGACCATATTTAAATCCATCATGAGGTTCAGAAAATGGGGCCATCTTTGATTGTTCACAGTTTACCTTTTATATTCTTTATTTGTTTCATGTGGTCTTTGGACTTGGTGCAATTGTTGCAATTGTGAAGCTATGGGTTTTGACTTAAAGAACAGAAGACATTTGTATTATTGGAAAAAAACAGCATTAGCAGTCAGGCCATTGCATGTTGATACTTTGGGCTTCAGTCCAAAATACAGGGATGAAGGACTCAACACAAAAGATTGTTATAGGTAACACCGTAGACACTTTTATTTGCTCTTTTTACTGCCCCTGCTGCAATCCCTCCCATTCCTTCTGTTTTGCCATAAGTAATTCCTCCAATATAAAAAAAACCTTTATAATCCCTTCTGTCTGTTCATTCTCTACATAGACTGACTTGGTGGTGAAAGTTTAGAATTAGCCATGGCAACAACACTAGGGACCAATAGTGGACACTAGCAGTAAGGGAAGTTTTCAAGTTGAAAAAGAAGTCATCCATGCAGAGTAACATCAGGTCAAAAAGGCAGCAGCTACAGCAGGATTTATGCTATTAAGACACCATATATGCTTCATTCCACATTTCCCATATTCCCTTTTCTCCCATTAAGCAGTATTCTACTTATTCACAGCTTTATGTTTCAGTTACCGGGTCTTTACTTGAATAATTCCTTCATACCGGAACAATTTAATAAAAAAAATGATTCCTTGTGTTTTGGTCCATATTGGAAAAGCATGCAGATTTTATTTTACAAGCTCCCTTTCAAAGTATGGCTTTCTATAACATTTTCCCTCAAGAGACAACCAACAAACATATAAAGGAAGCCAAGAACATTCAATATTACAGCATTCAACATACTTTTCATTTATTTGCAAATTTACCAGCTGTTTGAATTCTCACTTCCACAACAACAATAAAGACAGCAAGCGTAATTCTTTGTTGTGAGGCAAGAAAGAGAAAAAAAACTTTCATTTTTATTCCAATAGTATTGTAGTCACTTTACATCCTCTTTCACTGCATGAATAATCTGTTTTCATCAAAAGCCACAGTTCAATTTCTTCCTGCAACAA